>NW_028133331.1:600000-765346 GCF_964374135.1 Grampus griseus | reverse complement strand
GTTAGGGTTCGGGCTAGGGTTAGGGTTAGGGGATGGGGACGGTTTAGGGTCCAGGTGAGCGTACGACAATGCTTTAGGGGGAGCGTACGTGTGAGGGTGCGGTTTAGTGTCAGCGTACGGGTTAGGATTAGGGGACGGGTGAGGGTCACGCTTCGGGGAAGGGTTAGGGTTAGGGTTCGGGCTAGGGTTAGGGTTAGGGGACGGGGACGGTTTAGGGTCCAGGTGAGGGCACGACAACGCTTTAGGGGGAGCGTACGTGTGAGGGCGCGGGTTAGAGTCAGCGTACGGTTTAGGATTAGGGGATTGGTGAGGGTCAGGCTTCGGGGAAGGGTTAGGGTTAGGGTTCAGGCTAGGGTTAGGGTTAGGGGACGGGGACGGTTTAGAGTCCAGGTGAGGTTACGACAATGCTTTAGGGGGAGCGTACGTGTGAGGGCGCGGGTAAGTATCAGCGTACGGTTTAGGATTAGGGGACGGGTGAGGGTCAGGCTTCGGGGAAGGGTTAGGGTTAGTGTTCGGGCTAGGATTAGGGTTAGGGGACGGGGACGGTTTAGGGTCCAGGTGAGGGTACGACTACGCTTTAGGGGGAGCGTACGTGTGAGGACGCGGGTTAGTGTCAGCGTACGGGTTAGGATTAGGGCACGGGTGAGTGTCAGGCTTCGGGGAAGGGTTAGGTTTAGGGTTCGGTCTAGGGTTAGGGTGAGGGGACAGGGACGGTTTAGGGTCCAGGTGAGGGTACGACAACGCTTTAGGGGGAGCGTACGTGTGAGGGCGCGGGTTAGTGTCAGCGTACGGGTTCGGATTAGGGGACGGATGAGGGTCAGGCTTCGGGGAAGCGTTAGGGTTAGGTTTCGGGCTAGGGTTAGGGTTAGGGGACGGGGACGGTTTAGGGTCCAGGTGAGGGTACGACAACGGTTTAGGGGGAGCGTACGTGTGAGGGCGCGGGTTAGTGTCAGCGTACGGGTTAGGATTAGGGGACGGGTGAGGGTCAGGCTTCGGGGAAGTGTTAGGGTTAGGGTTCGGGCTAGGGTTAGGGTTAGGGGACGGGGACGGTTTAGGGTTCAGGTGAGGGCACGACAACGCTTTAGGGGGAGCATACGTGTGAGGGCGCAGATTAGTGTCAGCGTACGGGTTAGGATTAGGGGACGGGTGAGGGTTAGGCTTCGGGGAAGGGTTAGGGTTGGGGTTCGGGCTAGGGTTAGGGTTACGGGACGGGGACGGTTTAGGGTCCAGGTGAGGGTACAACAACGCTTTAGGGGGAGCGTACGTGTGAGGGCGCGGGTTAGTGTCAGCGTACGGGTTAGGATTAGGGGACGGGTGAGGGTCAGGCTTCGGGGAAGGGTTAGGGTTAGGGTTCGGGCTAGGGTTAGGGTTAGGGGACGGGGACGGTTTAGGGTCCAGGTGAGGTCACGACAACGCTTTAGGGGGAGCGTACGTGTGAGGGCGGCGGGTTAGTGTCAGCGTACGGGTTAGGATTAGGGGACGGGTGAGTGTCAGGCTTCGGGGAAGGGTTAGGGTTAGGGTTCGGGCTAGGGTTAGGGTTAGGGGACGGGGACGGTTTAGGGTCCAGGTGAGGGCACGACAACGCTTTAGGGGGAGCGTACGTGTGAGGGCGCGGGTTAGTGTCAGCGTACGGGTTAGGATTAGGGGACGGGTGAGGGTCAGGCTTCGGGGAAGTGTTAGGGTTAGGGTTCGGGCTAGGGTTAGGGTTAGGGGACGGGGACGGTTTAGGGTCCAGGTGAGGGTACGACAAAGCTTTAGGGGGAGCGTACGTGTGAGGGCGCGGGTCAGTGTCAGCGTACGGGATAGGATTAGGGGACGGGTGAGGGTCAGGCTTCAGGGAAGGGTTAGGGTTAGGGTTCGGGCTAGGGTTAGGGTTAGGGGATGGGGACGGTTTAGGGTCCAGGTGAGGGAACGACAACGCTTTAGGGGGAGCGTACGTGTGAGGGCGCGGGTCAGTGTCAGCGTACGGGTTAGGATTAGGGGACGGGTGAGGGTCAGGCTTCGGGGAAGTGTTAGGGTTAGGGTTCGGGCTAGGGTTAGGGTTAGGGGACGGGGACGGTTTAGGGTCCAGGTGAGGGTACGACTAAGCTTTAGGGGGAGCGTACGTGTGAGGGCGCGGGTTAGTGTCAGCGTACGGGTTAGGATTAGGGGACGGGTGAGGGTCAGGCTTCGGGGAAGGGTTAGGGTTAGGGTTCGGGCTAGGGTTAGGGTTAGGGGACGGGGACGGTTTAGGGTCCAGGTGAGGGTACGACAACGCTTTAGGGGGAGCGTACGTGTGAGGGCGTGGGTCAGTGTCAGCGTACGGGTTAGGGTTAGGGGACGGTTGAGGGTCAGGCTTCGGGGAAGTGTTAGGGTTAGGGTTCGGGCTAGGGTTAGGGTTAGGGGACGGGGACGGTTTAGGGTCCAGGTGAGGGTACGACAACGCTTTAGGGGGAGCGTAGGTTTGAGGGCGCGGGTTAGTGTCAGCGTACGGGTTAGGATTAGGGGACGGGTGAGGGTCAGGCTTCGGGGAAGGGTTAGGGTTAGGGTTCGGGCTAGGGTTAGGGTTAGGGGACGGGGACGGTTTAGGGTCCAGGTGAGGGTACGACAACGCTTTAGGGGGAGCGTACGTGTGAGGGCGCGGGTCAGTGTCAGCGTACGGGTTAGGATTAGGGGACGGGTGAGGGTCAGGCTTCGGGGAAGGGTTAGGGTTAGGGTTCGGGCTAGGGTTAGGGTTAGGGGACGGGGACGGTTTAGGGTCCAGGTGAGGGTACGACAACGCTTTAGGGGGAGCGTACGTGTGAGGGCGCGGGTCAGTGTCAGCGTACGGGTTAGGATTAGGGGACGGCTGAGGGTCAGGCTTTGGGGAAGGGTTAGGATTAGGGTTCAGGCTAGGGTTAGGGTTAGGGGACGGGGACGGTTTAGGGTCCAGGTGAGGGTACGACAACGCTTTAGGGGGAGCGTACGTGTGAGGGCGCGGGTCAGTGTCAGCGTACGGGTTAGGATTAGGGGACGAGTGAGGGTCAGGCTTCGGGGAAGGGTTAGGGTTAGGTTTCGGGCTAGGGTTAGGGTTAGGGGATGGGGACGGTTTAGGGTCCAGGTGAGGGTACGACAACGCTTTAGGGGGAGCGTACGTGTGAGGGCGCGGGTCAGTGTCAGCGTACGGGTTAGGATTAGGGGACGGGTGAGGGTCAGGCTTCGGGGAAGGGTTAGGTTTAGGGTTCGGGCTAGGGTTAGGGTTAAGGGACGGGGACGGTTTAGGGTCCAGGTGAGGGTACGACAACGCTTTAGGGGTAGCGTACGTGTGAGGGCGCGGGTCAGTGTCAGCGTACGGGTTAGGATTAGGGGACGGGTGAGGGTCAGGCTTCGGGGAAGGGTTAGGGTTAGGGTTCGGGCTAGGGTTAGGGTTAGGGGACGGGGACGGTTTAGGGTCCAGGTGAGTGTACGACAACGCTTTAGGGGGAGCGTACGTGTGAGGGCGCGGGTCAGTGTCAGCGTACGGGTTAGGATTAGGGGACGGGTGAGGGTCAGGCTTCGGGGAAGGGTTAGGGTTAGGGTTAGGGGATGGGGACGGTTTAGGGTCCAGGTGAGGGTACGACAACGCTTTAGGGGGAGCGTACGTGTGAGGGCGCGGGTCAGTGTCAGCGTACGGGTTAGGATTAGGGGACGGGTGAGGGTCAGGCTTCGTGGAAGGGTTAGGGTTAGGGTTCGGGCTAGGGTTAGGGTTAGGGGACGGGGACGGTTTAGCGTCCAGGTGAGTGTACGACAACGCTTTAGGGGGAGCGTACGTGTGAGGGCGCGGGTCAGTGTCAGCGTACGGGTTAGGATTAGGGGACGGGTGAGGGTCAGGCTTCGGGGAAGGGTTAGGGTTAGGGTTCGGGCTAGGGTTAGGGTTAGGGGACGGGGACGGTTTAGGGTCCAGATGAGGGTACGACAACGCTTTAGGGGGAGCGTACGTGTGAGGGCGCGGGTCAGTGTCAGCGTACGGGTTAGGATTAGGGGACGGGTGAGGGTCAGGCTTCGGGGAAGGGTTAGGGTTAGGGTTCGGGCTAGGGTTAGGGTTAGGGGACGGGGACGGTTTAGGGTCCAGGTGAGGGTACGACAACGCTTTAGGGGGAGCGTACGTGTGAGGGCGCGGGTCAGTGTCAGCGTACGGGTTAGGATTAGGGGACGGGTGAGGGTCAGGCTTCGTGGAAGGGTTAGGGTTAGGGTTCGGGCTAGGGTTAGGGTTAGGGGACGGGGACGGTTTAGCGTCCAGGTGAGTGTACGACAACGCTTTAGGGGGAGCGTACGTGTGAGGGCGCGGGTCAGTGTCAGCGTACGGGTTAGGATTAGGGGACGGGTGAGGGTCAGGCTTCGGGGAAGGGTTAGGGTTAGGGTTCGGGCTAGGGTTAGGGTTAGGGGACGGGGACGGTTTAGGGTCCAGATGAGGGTACGACAACGCTTTAGGGGGAGCGTACGTGTGAGGGCGCGGGTCAGTGTCAGCGTACGGGTTAGGATTAGGGGACGGGTGAGGGTCAGGCTTCGGGGAAGGGTTAGGCTTAGGGTTCGGGCTAGGGTTAGGGGACGGGGACGGGGAAGGTTTAGGGTCCAGGTGAGGGTACAACAACGCTTTAGTGGGAGCGTACGTGTGAGGGCGCGGGTCAGTGTCAGCGTACAGGTTAGGATTAGGGGACGGGTGAGGGTCAGGCTTCGGGGAAGGGTTAGGGTTAGGGTTCGGGCTAGGGTTAGGGTTAGGGGACGGGGACGGTTTAGGGTCCAGGTGAGGGTACGACAACGCTTTAGGGGGAGCGTACGTGTGAGGGCGCGGGTAAGTGTCAGCGTACGGGTTAGGATTAGGGGACGGGTGAGGGTCAGGCTTCGGGGAAGGGTTAGGGTTAGGGTTCGGGCTAGGGTTAGGGTTAGGGGATGGGGACGGTTTAGGGTCCAGGTGAGGGTACGACAACGCTTTAGGGGGAGCGTACGTGTGAGGGCGCGGGTCAGTGTCAGTGTACGGGTTAGGATTAGGGGACGGGTGAGTGTCAGGCTTCGGGGAAGGGTTAGGGTTAGGGTTCGGGCTAGGGTTAGGGTTAAGGGACGGGGACGGTTTAGGGTCCAGGTGAGGGTACGACAACGCTTTAGGGGGAGCGTACGTGTGAGGGCGCGGGTCAGTGTCAGCGTACGGGTTAGGATTAGGGGACGGGTGAGCGTCAGGCTTCGGGGAAGGGTTAGGGTTAGGGTTCGGGCTACGGTTAGGGTTAGGGGACGGGGACGGTTTAGGGTCCAGGTGAGGGAACGACAACGCTTTAGGGGGAGCGTACGTGTGAGGGCGCGGGTCAGTGTCAGCGTACGGGTTAGGATAAGGGGACGGGTGAGGGTCAGGCTTCGGGGAAGGGTTAGGGTTAGGGTTCGGTCTAGGGTTAGGGTTAGGGGACGGGGACGGTTTAGGGTCCAGGTGAGGGAACGACAACGGTTTAGGGGCAGCGTACGTGTGAGGGCGCGGGTCAGTGTCAGCGTACGGGTTAGGATTAGGGGATGGCTGAGGGTCAGGCTTCGGGGAAGGGTTAGGGTTAGGGTTCGGGCTAGGGTTAGGGTTAGGGGACGGGGACGGTTTAGGGTCCAGGTGAGGGTACGACAACGCTTTAGGGGGAGGGTACGTGTGAGGGCGCGGGTCAGTGTCAGCGTACGGGTTAGGATTAGGGGACGGGTGAGGGTCAGGCTTCGGGGAAGGGTTAGGTTTAGGGTTCGGGCTAGGGTTAGGGTTAGGGGACGGGGACGGTTTAGGGTCCAGGTGAGGGAACGACAACGCTTTAGGGGGAGCGTAGGTTTGAGGGCGCGGGTTAATGTCAGCGTACGGGTTAGGATTAGGGGACGGGTGAGGGTCAGGCTTCGTGGAAGGGTTAGGGTTAGGGTTCGGGCTAGGGTTAGGGTTAGGGGACGGGGACGGTTTAGGGTCCAGGTGAGGGTATGACAACGCTTTAGGGGGAGCGTACGTGTGAGGGCGCGGGTCAGTGTCAGCGTACGGGTTAGGATTAGGGGACAGGTGAGGGTCAGGCTTCGGGGAAGGGTTAGGGTTAGGGTTCGGGCTAGGGTTAGGGTTAGGGGACGGGGACGGTTTAGGGTCCAGGTGAGGGTACGACAACGCTTTAGGGGGAGCGTACGTGTGAGGGCGCGGGTCAGTGTCAGCGTACGGGTTAGGATTAGGGTACAGGTGAGGGTCAGGCTTCGGGGAAGGGTTAGGATTAGGGTTCGGGCTAGGGTTAGGGTTAGGGGACGGGGACGGTTTAGGGTCCAGGTGAGGGTACGACAACGCTTTAGGGGGAGCGTACGTGTGAGGGCGCGAGTCAGTGTCACCGTACGGGTTAGGATTAGGGGACGGGTGAGGGTCAGGCTTCGGGGAAGGGTTAGGGTTAGGGTTCGGGCTAGGGTTAGGGTTAGGGGATGGGGACGGTTTAGGGTCCAGGTGAGGGTACGACAACGCTTTAGGGGGAGCGTACGTGTGAGGGCGCGGGTCAGTGTCAGCGTACGGGTTAGGATTAGGGGACGGGTGAGGGTCAGGCTTCGGGGAAGGGTTAGGGTTAGGGTTCGGGCTAGGGTTGGGTTAGGGGACGGGGACGGTTTAGGGTCCAGGTGAGGGAACGACAACGCTTTAGGGGGAGCGTACGTGTGAGGGCTCGGGTCAGTTTCAGCGTACGGTTTAGGATTAGGGGACGGGTGAGGGTCAGGCTTCGGGGAAGGGTTAGGGTTAGGGTTCGGGCTAGGGTTAGGGTTAGGGGACGGGGACGGTTTAGGGTCCAGGTGAGGGAACGACAACGCTTTAGGGGGAGCGTACGTGTGAGGGCGCGGGTCAGTGTCAGCGTACGGGTTAGGATTAGGGGACGGGTGAGGGTCAGGCTTCGGGGAAGGGTTAGGGTTAGGGTTCGGGCTAGGGTTAGGGTTAGGGGACGGGGACGGTTTAGGGTCCAGGTGAGGGTACGACAACGCTTTAGGGGGAGCGTACGTGTGAGGGCGCGGGTCAGTGTCAGCGTACGGGTTAGGATTAGGGGACGGGTGAGGGTCAGGCTTCGGGGAAGGGTTAGGGTTAGGGTTTGGGCTAGGGTTAGGGTTAGGGGACGGGGACGGTTTAGGGTCCAGGTGAGGGTACGACAACGCTTTAGGGGGAGCGTACGTGTGAGGGCGCGGGTCAGTGTCAGCGTACGGGTTAGGATTAGGGGACGGGTGAGGGTCAGTCTTCGGGAAGGGTTAGGGTTAGGGTTCGGGCTAGGGTTAGGGTTAGGGGATGGGGACGGTTTAGGGTCCAGGTGAGTGTACCACAACGCTTTAGGGGGAGCGTAGGTTTGAGGGCGTGGGTTAGTGTCAGCGTACGGGTTAAGATTAGGGGACGGGTGAGGGTCAGGCTTCGGGGAAGGGTTAGGGTTAGGGTTCGGGCTAGGGTTAGGGTTAGGGGACGGGGACGGTTTAGGGTCCAGGTGAGGGTACGACAACGTTTTAGGGGGAGCGTACGTGTGAGGGCGCGGGTCAGTGTCAGCGTACGGGTTAGGATTAGGGGACGGGTGAGGGTCAGGCTTCGGGGAAGGGTTAGGGTTAGGGTTCGGGCTAGGGTTAGGGTTAGGGGTTGGGGACGGTTTAGGGTCCAGGTGAGGGTACGACAACGCTTTAGGGGGAGCGTACGTGTGAGGGCGCGGGTCAGTGTCAGCGTACGGGTTAGGATTAGGGGATGGGTGAGGGTCAGGCTTCGGGGAAGGGTTAGGGTTAGGGTTCGGGCTAGGGTTAGGGTTAGGGGACGGGGACGTTTTAGGGTCCAGGTGAGGGTACGACAACGCTTTAGGGGGAGCGTAAGTGTGAGGGCGCGGGTCAGTGTCAGCGTACGGGTTAGGATTAAGGGATGGGTGAGGGTCAGGCTTCGGAGAAGGGTTAGGGATAGGGTTCGGGCTAGGGTTGGGTTAGGGGACGGGGACGGTTTAGGGTCCAGGTGAGGGAACGACAACGCTTTAGGGGGAGCGTACGTGTGAGGGCGCGGGTCAGTGTCAGCGTACGGGTTAGGATTAGGGGACGGGTGAGGGTCAGGCTTCGGGGAAGGGTTAGGGTTAGGGTTCGGGCTAGGGTTAGGGTTAGGGGACGGGGACGGTTTAGGGTCCAGGTGAGGGAACGACAACGCTTTAGGGGGAGCGTACGTGTGAGGGCGCGGGTCAGTGTCAGCGTACGGGTTAGGATTAGGGGACGGGTGAGGGTCAGGCTTCGGGGAAGGGTTAGGGTTAGGGTTCGGGCTAGGGTTAGGGTTAGGGGACGGGGACGGTTTAGGGTCCAGTTGAGGGTACGACAACGCTTTAGGGGGAGCGTACGTGTGAGGGCGCGGGTCAGTGTCAGCGTACGGGTTAGGATTAGGGGACGGGTGAGGGTCAGGCTTCGCGGAAGGGTTAGGGTTCGGGCTAGGGTTAGGGTTAGGGGACGGGGACGGTTTAGGGTCCAGGTGAGGGTACGACAACGCTTTAGGGGGAGCGTACGTGTGAGGGCGCGGGTCAGTGTCAGCGTACGGGTTAGGATTAGGGGACGGGTGAGGGTCAGTCTTCGGGAAGGGTTAGGGTTAGGGTTCGGGCTAGGGTTAGGGTTAGGGGATGGGGACGGTTTAGGGTCCAGGTGAGTGTACCACAACGCTTTAGGGGGAGCGTAGGTTTGAGGGCGTGGGTTAGTGTCAGCGTACGGGTTAAGATTAGGGGACGGGTGAGGGTCAGGCTTCGGGGAAGGGTTAGGGTTAGGGTTCGGGCTAGGGTTAGGGTTAGGGGACGGGGATGGTTTAGGGTCCAGGTGAGGGTACGACAACGTTTTAGGGGGAGCGTACGTGTGAGGGCGCGGGTCAGTGTCAGCGTACGGGTTAGGATTAGGGGACGGGTGAGGGTCAGGCTTCGGGGAAGGGTTAGGGTTAGGGTTCGGGCTAGGGTTAGGGTTAGGGGTTGGGGACGGTTTAGGGTCCAGGTGAGGGTACGACAACGCTTTAGGGGGAGCGTACGTGTGAGGGCGCGGGTCAGTGTCAGCGTACGGGTTAGGATTAGGGGATGGGTGAGGGTCAGGCTTCGGGGAAGGGTTAGGGTTAGGGTTCGGGCTAGGGTTAGGGTTAGGGGACGGGGACGGTTTAGGGTCCAGGTGAGGGTACGACAACGCTTTAGGGGGAGCGTAAGTGTGAGGGCGCGGGTCAGTGTCAGCGTACGGGTTAGGATTAGGGGATGGGTGAGGGTCAGGCTTCGGAGAAGGGTTAGGGTTAGGGTTCGGGCTAGGGTTAGGGTTAGGGGACGGGGACGGTTTAGGGTCCAGGTGAGGGTACGACAACGCTTTAGGGGGAGCGTACGTGTGAGGGTGCGGGTCAGTGTCAGCGTACGGGTTAGGATGAGGGGACGGGTGAGGGTCAGGCTTCGGGGAAGGGTTAGGATTAGGGTTCGGGCTAGGGTTAGGGTTAGGGGACGGGGACGGTTTAGGGTCCAGGTGAGGGTACGACAACGCTTTAGGGGGAGCGTACGTGTGAGGGCGCGGGTCAGTGTCAGCGTACGGGTTAGGATTAGGGGACGGGTGAGGGTCAGGCTTCGGGGAAGGGTTAGGGTTAGGGATCGGGCTAGGGTTAGGGTTAGGGGACGGGGACGGTTTAGGGTCCAGGTGAGGGAACGACAACGCTTTAGGGGGAGCGTACGTGTGAGGGCGCGGGTCAGTGTCAGCGTACGGGTTAGTATTAGGGGACGGGTGAGGGTCAGGCTTCGGGGAAGGGTTAGGGTTAGGGTTCGGGCTAGGGTTAGGGTTAGGGGCCGGGGACGGTTTAGGGTCCAGGTGAGGGAACGACAACGCTTTAGGGGGAGCGTACGTGTGAGGGCGCGGGTCAGTGTCAGCGTACGGGTTAGGATTAGGGGACGGGTGAGGGTCAGGCTTCGGGGAAGGGTTAGGGTTAGGGTTCGGGCTAGGGTTAGGGTTAGGGGACGGGGACGGTTTAGGGTCCAGGTGAGGGTACGACAACGCTTTAGGGGGAGCGTAAGTGTGAGGGCGCGGGTCAGTGTCAGCGTACGGGTTAGGATTAGGGGATGGGTGAGGGTCAGGCTTCGGAGAAGGGTTAGGGTTAGGGTTCGGGCTAGGGTTAGGGTTAGGGGACGGGGACGGTTTAGGGTCCAGGTGAGGGTACGACAACGCTTTAGGGGGAGCGTAAGTGTGAGGGCGCGGGTCAGTGTCAGCGTACGGGTTAGGATTAGGGGATGGGTGAGGGTCAGGCTTCGGAGAAGGGTTAGGGTTAGGGTTCGGGCTAGGGTTAGGGTTAGGGGACGGGGACGGTTTAGGGTCCAGGTGAGGGTACGACAACGCTTTAGGGGGAGCGTACGTGTGAGGGTGCGGGTCAGTGTCAGCGTACGGGTTAGGATGAGGGGACGTGTGAGGGTCAGGCTTCGGGGAAGTGTTAGGATTAGGGTTCGGGCTAGGGTTAGGGTTAGGGGACGGGGACGGTTTAGGGTCCAGGTGAGGGTACGACAACGCTTTAGGGGGAGCGTACGTGTGAGGGCGCGGGTCAGTGTCAGCGTACGGGTTAGGATTAGGGGACGGGTGAGGGTCAGGCTTCGGGGAAGGGTTAGGGTTAGGGTTTGGGCTAGGGTTAGGGTTAGGGGACGGGGACGGTTTAGGGTCCAGGTGAGGGTACGACAACGCTTTAGGGGGAGCGTACGTGTGAGGGCGCGGGTCAGTGTCAGCGTACGGGTTAGGATTAGGGGACGGGTGAGGGTCAGTCTTCGGGAAGGGTTAGGGTTAGGGTTCGGGCTAGGGTTAGGGTTAGGGGATGGGGACGGTTTAGGGTCCAGGTGAGTGTACCACAACGCTTTAGGGGGAGCGTAGGTTTGAGGGCGTGGGTTAGTGTCAGCGTACGGGTTAAGATTAGGGGACGGGTGAGGGTCAGGCTTCGGGGAAGGGTTAGGGTTAGGGTTCGGGCTAGGGTTAGGGTTAGGGGACGGGGACGGTTTAGGGTCCAGGTGAGGGTACGACAACGTTTTAGGGGGAGCGTACGTGTGAGGGCGCGGGTCAGTGTCAGCGTACGGGTTAGGATTAGGGGACGGGTGAGGTTCAGGCTTCGGGGAAGGGTTAGGGTTAGGGTTCGGGCTAGGGTTAGGGTTAGGGTTTGGGGACGGTTTAGGGTCCAGGTGAGGGTACGACAACGCTTTAGGGGGAGCGTACGTGTGAGGGCGCGGGTCAGTGTCAGCGTACGGGTTAGGATTAGGGGATGGGTGAGGGTCAGGCTTCGGGGAAGGGTTAGGGTTAGGGTTCGGGCTAGGGTTAGGGTTAGGGGACGGGGACAGTTTAGGGTCCAGGTGAGGGTACGACAACGCTTTAGGGGGAGCGTAAGTGTGAGGGCGTGGGTCAGTGTCAGCGTACGGGTTAGGATTAGGGGATGGGTGAGGGTCAGGCTTCGGAGAAGGGTTAGGGATAGGGTTCGGGCTAGGGTTGGGTTAGGGGACGGGGACGGTTTAGGGTCCAGGTGAGGGAACGACAACGCTTTAGGGGGAGCGTACGTGTGAGGGCGCGGGTCAGTGTCAGCGTACGGGTTAGGATTAGGGGACGGGTGAGGGTCAGGCTTCGGGGAAGGGTTAGGGTTAGGGTTCGGGCTAGGGTTAGGGTTAGGGGACGGGGACGGTTTAGGGTCCAGGTGAGGGAACGACAACGCTTTAGGGGGAGCGTACGTGTGAGGGCGCGGGTCAGTGTCAGCGTACGGGTTAGGATTAGGGGACGGGTGAGGGTCAGGCTTCGGGGAAGGGTTAGGGTTAGGGTTCGGGCTAGGGTTAGGGTTAGGGGACGGGGACGGTTTAGGGTCCAGTTGAGGGTACGACAACGCTTTAGGGGGAGCGTACGTGTGAGGGCGCGGGTCAGTGTCAGCGTACGGGTTAGGATTAGGGGACGGGTGAGGGTCAGGCTTCGGGGAAGGGTTAGGGTTAGGGTTCGGGCTAGGGTTAGGGTTAGGGGACGGGGACGGTTTAGGGTCCAGGTGAGGGTACGACAACGCTTTAGGGGGAGCGTACGTGTGAGGGCGCGGGTCAGTGTCAGCGTACGGGTTAGGATTAGGGGACGGGTGAGGGTCAGTCTTCGGGAAGGGTTAGGGTTAGTGTTCGGGCTAGGGTTAGGGTTAGGGGATGGGGACGGTTTAGGGTCCAGGTGAGTGTACCACAACGCTTTAGGGGGAGCGTAGGTTTGAGGGCGTGGGTTAGTGTCAGCGTACGGGTTAAGATTAGGGGACGGGTGAGGGTCAGGCTTCGGGGAAGGGTTAGGGTTAGGGTTCGGGCTAGGGTTAGGGTTAGGGGACGGGGACGGTTTAGGGTCCAGGTGAGGGTACGACAACGTTTTAGGGGGAGCGTACGTGTGAGGGCGCGGGTCAGTGTCAGCGTACGGGTTAGGATTAGGGGACGGGTGAGGGTCAGGCTTCGGGGAAGGGTTAGGGTTAGGGTTCGGGCTAGGGTTAGGGTTAGGGGTTGGAGACGGTTTAGGGTCCAGGTGAGGGTACGACAACGCTTTAGGGGGAGCGTACGTGTGAGGGCGCGGGTCAGTGTCAGCGTACGGGTTAGGATTAGGGGATGGGTGAGGGTCAGGCTTCGGGGAAGGGTTAGGGTTAGGGTTCGGGCTAGGGTTAGGGTTAGGGGACGGGGACGGTTTAGGGTCCAGGTGAGGGTACGACAACGCTTTAGGGGGAGCGTAAGTGTGAGGGCGCGGGTCAGTGTCAGCGTACGGGTTAGGATTAGGGGATGGGTGAGGGTCAGGCTTCGGAGAAGGGTTAGGGTTAGGGTTCGGGCTAGGGTTAGGGTTAGGGGACGGGGACGGTTTAGGGTCCAGGTGAGGGTACGACAACGCTTTAGGGGGAGCGTACGTGTGAGGGTGCGGGTCAGTGTCAGCGTACGGGTTAGGATGAGGGGACGGGTGAGGGTCAGGCTTCGGGGAAGGGTTAGGATTAGGGTTCGGGCTAGGGTTAGGGTTAGGGGACGGGGACGGTTTAGGGTCCAGGTGAGGGTACGACAACGCTTTAGGGGGAGCGTACGTGTGAGGGCGCGGGTCAGTGTCAGCGTACGGGTTAGGATTAGGGGACGGGTGAGGGTCAGGCTTCGGGGAAGGGTTAGGGTTAGGGATCGGGCTAGGGTTAGGGTTAGGGGACGGGGACGGTTTAGGGTCCAGGTGAGGGAACGACAACGCTTTAGGGGGAGCGTACGTGTGAGGGCGCGGGTCAGTGTCAGCGTACGGGTTAGTATTAGGGGACGGGTGAGGGTCAGGCTTCGGGGAAGGGTTAGGGTTAGGGTTCGGGCTAGGGTTAGGGTTAGGGGCCGGGGACGGTTTAGGGTCCAGGTGAGGGAACGACAACGCTTTAGGGGGAGCGTACGTGTGAGGGCGCGGGTCAGTGTCAGCGTACGGGTTAGGATTAGGGGACGGGTGAGGGTCAGGCTTCGGGGAAGGGTTAGGGTTAGGGTTCGGGCTAGGGTTAGGGTTAGGGGACGGGGACGGTTTAGGGTCCAGGTTAGGGTACGACAACGCTTTAGGGGGAGCGTACGTGTGAGGGCGCGGGTCAGTGTCAGCGTACGGGTTAGGATTAGGGGACGGGTGAGGGTCAGGCTTCGGGGAAGGGTTAGGGTTAGGGTTCGGGCTAGGGTTAGGGTTAGGGGACGGGGACGGTTTAGGGTCCAGGTGAGCGTACGACAACGCTTTAGGTGGAGCGTACGTGTGAGGGCGCGGGTCAGTGTTAGCGTACGGGTTAGGATTAGGGGACGGGTGAGGGTCAGGCTTCGGGGCAGGGTTAGGGTTAGGGTTCGGGCTAGGGTTAGGGTTAGGGGACGGGGACGGTTTAGGGTCCAGGTGAGGGTACGACAACGCTTTAGGGGGAGCGTAGGTTTGAGGGCGCGGGTTAGTGTCAGCGTACGGGTTAGGATTAGGGGACGGGTGAGGGTCAGGCTTCGGGGAAGGGGTAGGGTTAGGGTTCGGGCTAGGGTTAGGGTTAGGGGACGGGGACGGTTTAGGGTCCAGGTGAGGGTACGACAACGCTTTAGGGGGAGCGTACGTGTGAGGGCGTGGGTCAGTGTCAGCGTACGGGTTAGGATTAGGGGACAGGTGACGGTCAGGCTTCGGGGAAGGGTTAGGGTTAGGGTTCGGGCTAGGGTTAGGGTTAGGAGACGGGGACGGTTTAGGGTCCAGGTGAGGGTACGACAACGCTTTAGGGGGAGCGTACGTGTGAGGGCGCGGGTCAGTGTCAGCGTACGGGTTAGGATTAGGGGACGGGTGAGGGTCAGGCTTCGGGGAAGTGTTAGGGTTAGGGTTCGGGCTAGGGTTAGGTTTAGGGGTTGGGGACGGTTTAGGGTCCAGGTGAGGGAACGACAACGCTTTAGGGGGAGCGTACGTGTGAGGGCGCGGGTCAGTGTCAGCGTACGGGTTAGGATTAGGGGACGGGTGAGGGTCAGGCTTCGGGGAAGGGTTAGGGTTAGGGTTCGGGCTAGGGTTAGGGTTAGGGGACGGGAACGGTTTAGGGTCCAGGTGAGGGTACGACAACGCTTTAGGGGGAGCGTACGTCTGAGGGCGCGGGTCAGTGTCAGCGTACGGGTTAGGATTCGGGGACGGGTGAGGGTCAGTCTTCGGGAAGGGTTAGGGTTAGTGTTCGGGCTAGGGTTAGGGTTAGGGGATGGGGACGGTTTAGGGTCCAGGTGAGTGTACGAAAACGCTTTAGGGGGAGCGTAGGTTTGAGGGCGTGGGTTAGTGTCAGCGTACGGGTTAAGATTAGGGCACGGGTGAGGGTCAGGCTTCGGGGAAGGGTTAGGGTTAGGGTTCGGGCTAGGGTTAGGGTTAGGGGACGGGGATGGTTTAGGGTCCAGGTGAGGGTACGACAACGCTTTAGGGGGAGCGTACGTGTGAGGGCGCGGGTCAGTGTCAGCGTACGGGTTAGGATTAGGGGACGGGTGAGGGTCAGGCTTCGGGGAAGGGTTAGGGTTAGGGTTCGGGCTAGGGTTAGGGTTAGGGGACGGGGACGGTTTAGGGTCCAGGTGAGGGTACGACAACGCTTTAGGGGGAGCGTACGTGTGAGGGCGCGGGTCAGTGTCAGCGTACGGGTTAGGATTAGGGGACGGGTGAGGGTCAGGCTTCGGGGAAGGGTTAGGGTTAGGGTTCGGGCTAGGGTTAGGGTTAAGGGACGGGGACGGTTTAGGGTCCAGGTGAGGGTACGACAACGCTTTAGGGGGAGCGTACGTGTGAGGGCGCGGGTCAGTGTCAGCGTACGGGTTAGGATTAGGGGACGGGTGAGGGTCAGGCTTCGGGGAAGGGTTAGGGTTAGGGTTCGGGCTAGGGTTAGGGTTAGGGGACGGGGACGGTTTAGGGTCCAGGTGAGGGTACGACAACGCTTTAGGGGGAGCGTACGTGTGAGGGCGCGGGTCAGTGTCAGCGTACGGGTTAGGATTAGGGGACGGTTGAGGGTCAGGCTTCGGGGAAGGGTTAGGGTTAGGGTTCGGGCTAGGGTTAGGGTTAGGGGACGGGGACGGTTTAGGGTCCAGGTGAGGGAACGACAACGCTTTAGGGGGAGCGTAGGTTTGAGGGCG
Source organism: Grampus griseus (assembly GCF_964374135.1). Lineage (NCBI taxonomy): Eukaryota > Metazoa > Chordata > Mammalia > Artiodactyla > Delphinidae > Grampus > Grampus griseus. The sequence goes on along the minus strand of NW_028133331.1, from coordinate 749,822 downwards.
CGGGTTAGTGTCAGCGTACGGGTTAAGATTAGGGGACGGGTGAGGGTCAGGCTTCGGGGAAGGGTTAGGGTTAGGGTTCGGGCTAGGGTTAGGGTTAGGGGACGGGGACGGTTTAGGGTCCAGGTGAGGGTACGACAACGCTTTAGGGGGAGCGTACGTGTGAGGGCGCGGGTCAGTGTCAGCGTACGGGTTAGGATTAGGGGACAGGTGAGGGTCAGGCTTCGGGGAAGGGTTAGGGTTAGGGTTCGGGCTAGGGTTAGGGTTAGGGGACGGGGACGGTTTAGGGTCCAGGTGAGGGTACGACAACGCTTTAGGGGGAGCGTACGTGTGAGGGTGCGGGTTAGTGTCAGCGTACGGGTTAGGATTAGGGGACGGGTGAGTGTCAGGCTTCGGGGAAGGGTTAGGGTTAGGGTTCGGGCTAGGGTTAGGGTTAGGGGACGGGGACGGTTTAGGGTCCAGGTGAGGGTACGACAACGCTTTAGGGGGAGCGTACGTGTGAGGGCGCGGGTCAGTGTCAGCGTACGGGTTAGGATTAGGGGACGGGTGAGGGTCAGGCTTCGGGGAAGAGTTAGGGTTAGGGTTCGGCCTAGGGTTAGGGTTAGGGGACGGGGACGGTTTAGGGTCCAGGTGAGGGAACGACAACGCTTTAGGGGGAGCGTACGTGTGAGGGCGCGGGTCAGTGTCAGCGTACGGGTTAGGATTACGGGACAGGTGAGGGTCAGGCTTCGGGGAAGGGTTAGGGTTAGGGTTCGGGCTAGGGTTAGGGTTAGGGGACGGGGACGGTTTAGGGTCCAGGTGAGGGTACGACAACGCTTTAGGGGGAGCGTACGTGTGAGGGCGCGGGTCAGTGTCAGCGTACGGGTTAGGATTAGGGGACGGGTGAGGGTCAGGCTTCGGGGAAGGGTTAGGGTTAGGGTTCGGGCTAGGGTTAGGGTTAGGGGTTGGGGACGGTTTAGGGTCCAGGTGAGGGTACGACAACGCTTTAGGGGGAGCGTACGTGTGAGGGCGCGGGTCAGTGTCAGCGTACGGGTTAGGATTAGGGGACGGGTGAGGGTCAGGCTTCGGGGAAGGGTTATGGTTAGGGTTCGGGCTAAGGTTAGGGTTAGGGGACGGGGACCGTTTAGGGTCCAGGTGAGGGTACGACAACGCTTTAGGGGGAGCGTACGTGTGAGGGCGCGGGTCAGTGTCAGCGTACGGGTTAGGATTAGGGGACGGGTGAGGGTCAGGCTTCGGGGAAGGGTTAGGGTTAGGGTTCGGGCTAGGGTTAGGGTTAGGGGACGGGAACGGTTTAGGGTCCAGGTGAGGGTACGACAACGCTTTAGGGGGAGCGTACGTCTGAGGGCGCGGGTCAGTGTCAGCGTACGGGTTAGGATTCGGGGACGGGTGAGGGTCAGTCTTCGGGAAGGGTTAGGGTTAGTGTTCGGGCTAGGGTTAGGGTTAGGGGATGGGGACGGTTTAGGATCCAGGTGAGTGTACGAAAACGCTTTAGGGGGAGCGTAGGTTTGAGGGCGTGGGTTAGTGTCAGCGTACGGGTTAAGATTAGGGCACGGGTGAGGGTCAGGCTTCGGGGAAGGGTTAGGGTTAGGGTTCGGGCTAGGGTTAGGGTTAGGGGACGGGGATGGTTTAGGGTCCAGGTGAGGGTACGACAACGCTTTAGGGGGAGCGTACGTGTGAGGGCGCGGGTCAGTGTCAGCGTACGGGTTAGGATTAGGGGACGGGTGAGGGTCAGGCTTCGGGGAAGGGTTAGGGTTAGGGTTCGGGCTAGGGTTAGGGTTAGGGGACGGGGACGGTTTAGGGTCCAGGTGAGGGTACGACAACGCTTTAGGGGGAGCGTACGTGTGAGGGCGCGGGTCAGTGTCAGCGTACGGGTTAGGATTAGGGGACGGGTGAGGGTCAGGCTTCGGGGAAGGGTTAGGGTTAGGGTTCGGGCTAGGGTTAGGGTTAAGGGACGGGGACGGTTTAGGGTCCAGTTGAGGGTACGACAACGCTTTAGGGGGAGCGTACGTGTGAGGGCGCGGGTCAGTGTCAGCGTACGGGTTAGGATTAGGGGACGGGTGAGGGTCAGGCTTCGGGGAAGGGTTAGGGTTAGGGTTCGGGCTAGGGTTAGGGTTAGGGGACGGGGACGGTTTAGGGTCCAGGTGAGGGTACGACAACGCTTTAGGGGGAGCGTACGTGTGAGGGCGCGGGTCAGTGTCAGCGTACGGGTTAGGATTAGGGGACGGTTGAGGGTCAGGCTTCGGGGAAGGGTTAGGGTTAGGGTTCGGGCTAGGGTTAGGGTTAGGGGACGGGGACGGTTTAGGGTCCAGGTGAGGGAACGACAACGCTTTAGGGGGAGCGTAGGTTTGAGGGCGCGGGTTAGTGTCAGCGTACGGGTTAAGATTAGGGGACGGGTGAGGGTCAGGCTTCGGGGAAGGGTTAGGGTTAGGGTTCGGGCTAGGGTTAGGGTTAGGGGACGGGGACGGTTTAGGGTCCAGGTGAGGGTACGACAACGCTTTAGGGGGAGCGTACGTGTGAGGGCGCGGGTCAGTGTCAGCGTACGGGTTAGGATTATGGGACAGGTGAGGGTCAGGCTTCGGGGAAGGGTTAGGGTTAGGGTTCGGTCTAGGGTTAGGGTTAGGGGACGGGGACGGTTTAGGGTCCAGGTGAGGGTACGACAACGCTTTAGGGGGAGCGTACGTGTGAGGGCGCGGGTTAGTGTCAGCGTACGGGTTAGGATTAGGGGACGGGTGAGTGTCAGGCTTCGGGGAAGGGTTAGGGTTAGGGTTCGGGCTAGGGTTAGGGTTAGGGGACGGGGACGGTTTAGGGTCCAGGTGAGGGTACGACAACGCTTTAGGGGGAGCGTACGTGTGAGGGCGCGGGTCAGTGTCAGCGTACGGGTTAGGATTAGGGGACGGGTGAGGGTCAGGCTTCGGGGAAGAGTTAGGGTTAGGGTTCGGCCTAGGGTTAGGGTTAGGGGACGGGGACGGTTTAGGGTCCAGGTGAGGGAACGACAATGCTTTAGGGGGAGCGTACGTGTGAGGGCGCGGGTCAGTGTCAGCGTACGGGTTAGGATTAGGGGACGGGTGAGGGTCAGGCTTCGGGGAAGGGTTAGGGTTAGGGTTCGGGCTAGGGTTAGGGTTAGGGGACGGGGACGGTTTAGGGTCCAGGTGAGGGAACGACAACGCTTTAGGGGGAGCGTACGTGTGAGGGCGCGGGTCAGTGTCAGCGTACGGGTTAGGATTAGGGGACGGGTGAGGGTCAGGCTTCGGGGAAGTGTTAGGGTTAGGGTTCGGGCTAGGGTTAGGGTTAGGGGACGGGGACGGTTTAGGGTCCAGGTGAGGGAACGACAACGCTTTAGGGGGAGCGTAGGTTTGAGGGCGCGGGTCAGTGTCAGCGTACGGGTTAAGATTAGGGGACGGGTGAGGGTCAGGCTTCGGGGAAGGGTTAGGGTTAGGGTTCGGGCTAGGGTTAGGGTTAGGGGACGGGGACGGTTTAGGGTCCAGGTGAGGGTACGACAACGCTTTAGGGGGAGCGTACGTGTGAGGGCGCGGGTCAGTGTCAGCGTACGGGTTAGGATTAGGGGACAGGTGAGTGTCAGGCTTCGGGGAAGGGTTAGGGTTAGGGTTCGGGCTAGGGTTAGGGTTAGGGGACGGGGAAGGTTTTGGGTCCAGGTGAGGGTACGACAACGCTTTAGGGGGAGAGTACGTGTGAGGGCGCGGGTCAGTGTCAGCGTACGGGTTAGGATTAGGGGACGGGTGAGGGTCAGGCTTCGGGGAAGTGTTAGGGTTAGGGTTCGGGCTAGGGTTAGGGTTAGGGGACGGGGACGGTTTAGGGTCCAGGTGAGGGTACGACAACGCTTTAGGGGGAGCGTACGTGTGAGGGCGCGGGTCAGTGTCAGCGTACGGGTTAGGATTACGGGACAGGTGAGGGTCAGGCTTCGGGGAAGGGTTAGGGTTAGGGTTCGGGCTAGGGTTAGGGTTAGGGGACGGGGACGGTTTAGGGTCCAGGTGAGGGTACGACAACGCTTTAGGGGGAGCGTACGTGTGAGGGCGCGGGTCAGTGTCAGCGTACGGGTTAGGATTAGGGGACGGGTGAGGGTCAGGCTTCGGGGAAGGGTTAGGGTTAGGGTTCGGGCTAGGGTTAGGGTTAGGGGACGGGAACGGTTTAGGGTCCAGGTGAGGGTACGACAACGCTTTAGGGGGAGCGTACGTCTGAGGGCGCGGGTCAGTGTCAGCGTACGGGTTAGGATTCGGGGACGGGTGAGGGTCAGTCTTCGGGAAGGGTTAGGGTTAGTGTTCGGGCTAGGGTTAGGGTTAGGGGATGGGGACGGTTTAGGGTCCAGGTGAGTGTACGAAACCGCTTTAGGGGGAGCGTAGGTTTGAGGGCGTGGGTTAGTGTCAGCGTACGGGTTAAGATTAGGGCACGGGTGAGGGTCAGGCTTCGGGGAAGGGTTAGGGTTAGGGTTCGGGCTAGGGTTAGGGTTAGGGGACGGGGATGGTTTAGGGTCCAGGTGAGGGTACGACAACGCTTTAGGGGGAGCGTACGTGTGAGGGTGCGGGTCAGTGTCAGCGTACGGGTTAGGATTAGGGGACGGGTGAGGGTCAGGCTTCGGGGAAGGGTTAGGGTTAGGGTTCGGGCTAGGGTTAGGGTTAGGGGACGGGGACGGTTTAGGGTCCAGGTGAGGGTACGACAACGCTTTAGGGGGAGCGTACGTGTGAGGGCGCGGGTCAGTGTCAGCGTACGGGTTAGGATTAGGGGACGGGTGAGGGTCAGTCTTCGGGAAGGGTTAGGGTTAGGGTTCGGGCTAGGGTTAGGGTTAGGGGATGGGGACGGTTTAGGGTCCAGGTGAGTGTACCACAACGCTTTAGGGGGAGCGTAGGTTTGAGGGCGTGGGTTAGTGTCAGCGTACGGGTTAAGATTAGGGGACGGGTGAGGGTCAGGCTTCGGGGAAGGGTTAGGGTTAGGGTTCGGGCTAGGGTTAGGGTTAGGGGACGGGGACGGTTTAGGGTCCAGGTGAGGGTACGACAACGTTTTAGGGGGAGCGTACGTGTGAGGGCGCGGGTCAGTGTCAGCGTACGGGTTAGGATTAGGGGACGGGTGAGGGTCAGGCTTCGGGGAAGGGTTAGGGTTAGGGTTCGGGCTAGGGTTAGGGTTAGGGGTTGGGGACGGTTTAGGGTCCAGGTGAGGGTACGACAACGCTTTAGGGGGAGCGTACGTGTGAGGGCGCGGGTCAGTGTCAGCGTACGGGTTAGGATTAGGGGATGGGTGAGGGTCAGGCTTCGGGGAAGGGTTAGGGTTAGGGTTCGGGCTAGGGTTAGGGTTAGGGGACGGGGACGGTTTAGGGTCCAGGTGAGGGTACGACAACGCTTTAGGGGGAGCGTAAGTGTGAGGGCGCGGGTCAGTGTCAGCGTACGGGTTAGGATTAAGGGATGGGTGAGGGTCAGGCTTCGGAGAAGGGTTAGGGATAGGGTTCGGGCTAGGGTTGGGTTAGGGGACGGGGACGGTTTAGGGTCCAGGTGAGGGAACGACAACGCTTTAGGGGGAGCGTACGTGTGAGGGCGCGGGTCAGTGTCAGCGTACGGGTTAGGATTAGGGGACGGGTGAGGGTCAGGCTTCGGGGAAGGGTTAGGGTTAGGGTTCGGGCTAGGGTTAGGGTTAGGGGACGGGGACGGTTTAGGGTCCAGGTGAGGGAACGACAACGCTTTAGGGGGAGCGTACGTGTGAGGGCGCGGGTCAGTGTCAGCGTACGGGTTAGGATTAGGGGACGGGTGAGGGTCAGGCTTCGGGGAAGGGTTAGGGTTAGGGTTCGGGCTAGGGTTAGGGTTAGGGGACGGGGACGGTTTAGGGTCCAGTTGAGGGTACGACAACGCTTTAGGGGGAGCGTACGTGTGAGGGCGCGGGTCAGTGTCAGCGTACGGGTTAGGATTAGGGGACGGGTGAGGGTCAGGCTTCGCGGAAGGGTTAGGGTTCGGGCTAGGGTTAGGGTTAGGGGACGGGGACGGTTTAGGGTCCAGGTGAGGGTACGACAACGCTTTAGGGGGAGCGTACGTGTGAGGGCGCGGGTCAGTGTCAGCGTACGGGTTAGGATTAGGGGACGGGTGAGGGTCAGTCTTCGGGAAGGGTTAGGGTTAGGGTTCGGGCTAGGGTTAGGGTTAGGGGATGGGGACGGTTTAGGGTCCAGGTGAGTGTACCACAACGCTTTAGGGGGAGCGTAGGTTTGAGGGCGTGGGTTAGTGTCAGCGTACGGGTTAAGATTAGGGGACGGGTGAGGGTCAGGCTTCGGGGAAGGGTTAGGGTTAGGGTTCGGGCTAGGGTTAGGGTTAGGGGACGGGGATGGTTTAGGGTCCAGGTGAGGGTACGACAACGTTTTAGGGGGAGCGTACGTGTGAGGGCGCGGGTCAGTGTCAGCGTACGGGTTAGGATTAGGGGACGGGTGAGGGTCAGGCTTCGGGGAAGGGTTAGGGTTAGGGTTCGGGCTAGGGTTAGGGTTAGGGGTTGGGGACGGTTTAGGGTCCAGGTGAGGGTACGACAACGCTTTAGGGGGAGCGTACGTGTGAGGGCGCGGGTCAGTGTCAGCGTACGGGTTAGGATTAGGGGATGGGTGAGGGTCAGGCTTCGGGGAAGGGTTAGGGTTAGGGTTCGGGCTAGGGTTAGGGTTAGGGGACGGGGACGGTTTAGGGTCCAGGTGAGGGTACGACAACGCTTTAGGGGGAGCGTAAGTGTGAGGGCGCGGGTCAGTGTCAGCGTACGGGTTAGGATTAGGGGATGGGTGAGGGTCAGGCTTCGGAGAAGGGTTAGGGTTAGGGTTCGGGCTAGGGTTAGGGTTAGGGGACGGGGACGGTTTAGGGTCCAGGTGAGGGTACGACAACGCTTTAGGGGGAGCGTACGTGTGAGGGTGCGGGTCAGTGTCAGCGTACGGGTTAGGATGAGGGGACGGGTGAGGGTCAGGCTTCGGGGAAGGGTTAGGATTAGGGTTCGGGCTAGGGTTAGGGTTAGGGGACGGGGACGGTTTAGGGTCCAGGTGAGGGTACGACAACGCTTTAGGGGGAGCGTACGTGTGAGGGCGCGGGTCAGTGTCAGCGTACGGGTTAGGATTAGGGGACGGGTGAGGGTCAGGCTTCGGGGAAGGGTTAGGGTTAGGGATCGGGCTAGGGTTAGGGTTAGGGGACGGGGACGGTTTAGGGTCCAGGTGAGGGAACGACAACGCTTTAGGGGGAGCGTACGTGTGAGGGCGCGGGTCAGTGTCAGCGTACGGGTTAGTATTAGGGGACGGGTGAGGGTCAGGCTTCGGGGAAGGGTTAGGGTTAGGGTTCGGGCTAGGGTTAGGGTTAGGGGCCGGGGACGGTTTAGGGTCCAGGTGAGGGAACGACAACGCTTTAGGGGGAGCGTACGTGTGAGGGCGCGGGTCAGTGTCAGCGTACGGGTTAGGATTAGGGGACGGGTGAGGGTCAGGCTTCGGGGAAGGGTTAGGGTTAGGGTTCGGGCTAGGGTTAGGGTTAGGGGACGGGGACGGTTTAGGGTCCAGGTGAGGGTACGACAACGCTTTAGGGGGAGCGTAAGTGTGAGGGCGCGGGTCAGTGTCAGCGTACGGGTTAGGATTAGGGGATGGGTGAGGGTCAGGCTTCGGAGAAGGGTTAGGGTTAGGGTTCGGGCTAGGGTTAGGGTTAGGGGACGGGGACGGTTTAGGGTCCAGGTGAGGGTACGACAACGCTTTAGGGGGAGCGTAAGTGTGAGGGCGCGGGTCAGTGTCAGCGTACGGGTTAGGATTAGGGGATGGGTGAGGGTCAGGCTTCGGAGAAGGGTTAGGGTTAGGGTTCGGGCTAGGGTTAGGGTTAGGGGACGGGGACGGTTTAGGGTCCAGGTGAGGGTACGACAACGCTTTAGGGGGAGCGTACGTGTGAGGGTGCGGGTCAGTGTCAGCGTACGGGTTAGGATGAGGGGACGTGTGAGGGTCAGGCTTCGGGGAAGTGTTAGGATTAGGGTTCGGGCTAGGGTTAGGGTTAGGGGACGGGGACGGTTTAGGGTCCAGGTGAGGGTACGACAACGCTTTAGGGGGAGCGTACGTGTGAGGGCGCGGGTCAGTGTCAGCGTACGGGTTAGGATTAGGGGACGGGTGAGGGTCAGGCTTCGGGGAAGGGTTAGGGTTAGGGTTTGGGCTAGGGTTAGGGTTAGGGGACGGGGACGGTTTAGGGTCCAGGTGAGGGTACGACAACGCTTTAGGGGGAGCGTACGTGTGAGGGCGCGGGTCAGTGTCAGCGTACGGGTTAGGATTAGGGGACGGGTGAGGGTCAGTCTTCGGGAAGGGTTAGGGTTAGGGTTCGGGCTAGGGTTAGGGTTAGGGGATGGGGACGGTTTAGGGTCCAGGTGAGTGTACCACAACGCTTTAGGGGGAGCGTAGGTTTGAGGGCGTGGGTTAGTGTCAGCGTACGGGTTAAGATTAGGGGACGGGTGAGGGTCAGGCTTCGGGGAAGGGTTAGGGTTAGGGTTCGGGCTAGGGTTAGGGTTAGGGGACGGGGACGGTTTAGGGTCCAGGTGAGGGTACGACAACGTTTTAGGGGGAGCGTACGTGTGAGGGCGCGGGTCAGTGTCAGCGTACGGGTTAGGATTAGGGGACGGGTGAGGTTCAGGCTTCGGGGAAGGGTTAGGGTTAGGGTTCGGGCTAGGGTTAGGGTTAGGGTTTGGGGACGGTTTAGGGTCCAGGTGAGGGTACGACAACGCTTTAGGGGGAGCGTACGTGTGAGGGCGCGGGTCAGTGTCAGCGTACGGGTTAGGATTAGGGGATGGGTGAGGGTCAGGCTTCGGGGAAGGGTTAGGGTTAGGGTTCGGGCTAGGGTTAGGGTTAGGGGACGGGGACAGTTTAGGGTCCAGGTGAGGGTACGACAACGCTTTAGGGGGAGCGTAAGTGTGAGGGCGTGGGTCAGTGTCAGCGTACGGGTTAGGATTAGGGGATGGGTGAGGGTCAGGCTTCGGAGAAGGGTTAGGGATAGGGTTCGGGCTAGGGTTGGGTTAGGGGACGGGGACGGTTTAGGGTCCAGGTGAGGGAACGACAACGCTTTAGGGGGAGCGTACGTGTGAGGGCGCGGGTCAGTGTCAGCGTACGGGTTAGGATTAGGGGACGGGTGAGGGTCAGGCTTCGGGGAAGGGTTAGGGTTAGGGTTCGGGCTAGGGTTAGGGTTAGGGGACGGGGACGGTTTAGGGTCCAGGTGAGGGAACGACAACGCTTTAGGGGGAGCGTACGTGTGAGGGCGCGGGTCAGTGTCAGCGTACGGGTTAGGATTAGGGGACGGGTGAGGGTCAGGCTTCGGGGAAGGGTTAGGGTTAGGGTTCGGGCTAGGGTTAGGGTTAGGGGACGGGGACGGTTTAGGGTCCAGTTGAGGGTACGACAACGCTTTAGGGGGAGCGTACGTGTGAGGGCGCGGGTCAGTGTCAGCGTACGGGTTAGGATTAGGGGACGGGTGAGGGTCAGGCTTCGGGGAAGGGTTAGGGTTAGGGTTCGGGCTAGGGTTAGGGTTAGGGGACGGGGACGGTTTAGGGTCCAGGTGAGGGTACGACAACGCTTTAGGGGGAGCGTACGTGTGAGGGCGCGGGTCAGTGTCAGCGTACGGGTTAGGATTAGGGGACGGGTGAGGGTCAGTCTTCGGGAAGGGTTAGGGTTAGTGTTCGGGCTAGGGTTAGGGTTAGGGGATGGGGACGGTTTAGGGTCCAGGTGAGTGTACCACAACGCTTTAGGGGGAGCGTAGGTTTGAGGGCGTGGGTTAGTGTCAGCGTACGGGTTAAGATTAGGGGACGGGTGAGGGTCAGGCTTCGGGGAAGGGTTAGGGTTAGGGTTCGGGCTAGGGTTAGGGTTAGGGGACGGGGACGGTTTAGGGTCCAGGTGAGGGTACGACAACGTTTTAGGGGGAGCGTACGTGTGAGGGCGCGGGTCAGTGTCAGCGTACGGGTTAGGATTAGGGGACGGGTGAGGGTCAGGCTTCGGGGAAGGGTTAGGGTTAGGGTTCGGGCTAGGGTTAGGGTTAGGGGTTGGAGACGGTTTAGGGTCCAGGTGAGGGTACGACAACGCTTTAGGGGGAGCGTACGTGTGAGGGCGCGGGTCAGTGTCAGCGTACGGGTTAGGATTAGGGGATGGGTGAGGGTCAGGCTTCGGGGAAGGGTTAGGGTTAGGGTTCGGGCTAGGGTTAGGGTTAGGGGACGGGGACGGTTTAGGGTCCAGGTGAGGGTACGACAACGCTTTAGGGGGAGCGTAAGTGTGAGGGCGCGGGTCAGTGTCAGCGTACGGGTTAGGATTAGGGGATGGGTGAGGGTCAGGCTTCGGAGAAGGGTTAGGGTTAGGGTTCGGGCTAGGGTTAGGGTTAGGGGACGGGGACGGTTTAGGGTCCAGGTGAGGGTACGACAACGCTTTAGGGGGAGCGTACGTGTGAGGGTGCGGGTCAGTGTCAGCGTACGGGTTAGGATGAGGGGACGGGTGAGGGTCAGGCTTCGGGGAAGGGTTAGGATTAGGGTTCGGGCTAGGGTTAGGGTTAGGGGACGGGGACGGTTTAGGGTCCAGGTGAGGGTACGACAACGCTTTAGGGGGAGCGTACGTGTGAGGGCGCGGGTCAGTGTCAGCGTACGGGTTAGGATTAGGGGACGGGTGAGGGTCAGGCTTCGGGGAAGGGTTAGGGTTAGGGATCGGGCTAGGGTTAGGGTTAGGGGACGGGGACGGTTTAGGGTCCAGGTGAGGGAACGACAACGCTTTAGGGGGAGCGTACGTGTGAGGGCGCGGGTCAGTGTCAGCGTACGGGTTAGTATTAGGGGACGGGTGAGGGTCAGGCTTCGGGGAAGGGTTAGGGTTAGGGTTCGGGCTAGGGTTAGGGTTAGGGGCCGGGGACGGTTTAGGGTCCAGGTGAGGGAACGACAACGCTTTAGGGGGAGCGTACGTGTGAGGGCGCGGGTCAGTGTCAGCGTACGGGTTAGGATTAGGGGACGGGTGAGGGTCAGGCTTCGGGGAAGGGTTAGGGTTAGGGTTCGGGCTAGGGTTAGGGTTAGGGGACGGGGACGGTTTAGGGTCCAGGTTAGGGTACGACAACGCTTTAGGGGGAGCGTACGTGTGAGGGCGCGGGTCAGTGTCAGCGTACGGGTTAGGATTAGGGGACGGGTGAGGGTCAGGCTTCGGGGAAGGGTTAGGGTTAGGGTTCGGGCTAGGGTTAGGGTTAGGGGACGGGGACGGTTTAGGGTCCAGGTGAGCGTACGACAACGCTTTAGGTGGAGCGTACGTGTGAGGGCGCGGGTCAGTGTTAGCGTACGGGTTAGGATTAGGGGACGGGTGAGGGTCAGGCTTCGGGGCAGGGTTAGGGTTAGGGTTCGGGCTAGGGTTAGGGTTAGGGGACGGGGACGGTTTAGGGTCCAGGTGAGGGTACGACAACGCTTTAGGGGGAGCGTAGGTTTGAGGGCGCGGGTTAGTGTCAGCGTACGGGTTAGGATTAGGGGACGGGTGAGGGTCAGGCTTCGGGGAAGGGGTAGGGTTAGGGTTCGGGCTAGGGTTAGGGTTAGGGGACGGGGACGGTTTAGGGTCCAGGTGAGGGTACGACAACGCTTTAGGGGGAGCGTACGTGTGAGGGCGTGGGTCAGTGTCAGCGTACGGGTTAGGATTAGGGGACAGGTGACGGTCAGGCTTCGGGGAAGGGTTAGGGTTAGGGTTCGGGCTAGGGTTAGGGTTAGGAGACGGGGACGGTTTAGGGTCCAGGTGAGGGTACGACAACGCTTTAGGGGGAGCGTACGTGTGAGGGCGCGGGTCAGTGTCAGCGTACGGGTTAGGATTAGGGGACGGGTGAGGGTCAGGCTTCGGGGAAGTGTTAGGGTTAGGGTTCGGGCTAGGGTTAGGGTTAGGGGACGGGGACGGTTTAGGGTCCAGGTGAGGGAACGACAACGCTTTAGGGGGAGCGTAGGTTTGAGGGCGCGGGTCAGTGTCAGCGTACGGGTTAAGATTAGGGGACGGGTGAGGGTCAGGCTTCGGGGAAGGGTTAGGGTTAGGGTTCGGGCTAGGGTTAGGGTTAGGGGACGGGGACGGTTTAGGGTCCAGGTGAGGGTACGACAACGCTTTAGGGGGAGCGTACGTGTGAGGGCGCGGGTCAGTGTCAGCGTACGGGTTAGGATTAGGGGACGGGTGAGGGTCAGGCTTCGGGGAAGGGTTAGGGTTAGGGTTCGGGCTAGGGTTAGGGTTAGGGGACGGGAACGGTTTAGGGTCCAGGTGAGGGTACGACAACGCTTTAGGGGGAGCGTACGTCTGAGGGCGCGGGTCAGTGTCAGCGTACGGGTTAGGATTCGGGGACGGGTGAGGGTCAGTCTTCGGGAAGGGTTAGGGTTAGTGTTCGGGCTAGGGTTAGGGTTAGGGGATGGGGACGGTTTAGGGTCCAGGTGAGTGTACGAAACCGCTTTAGGGGGAGCGTAGGTTTGAGGGCGTGGGTTAGTGTCAGCGTACGGGTTAAGATTAGGGCACGGGTGAGGGTCAGGCTTCGGGGAAGGGTTAGGGTTAGGGTTCGGGCTAGGGTTAGGGTTAGGGGACGGGGATGGTTTAGGGTCCAGGTGAGGGTACGACAACGCTTTAGGGGGAGCGTACGTGTGAGGGTGCGGGTCAGTGTCAGCGTACGGGTTAGGATTAGGGGACGGGTGAGGGTCAGGCTTCGGGGAAGGGTTAGGGTTAGGGTTCGGGCTAGGGTTAGGGTTAGGGGACGGGGACGGTTTAGGGTCCAGGTGAGGGTACGACAACGCTTTAGGGGGAGCGTACGTGTGAGGGCGCGGGTCAGTGTCAGCGTACGGGTTAGGATTAGGGGACGGGTGAGGGTCAGGCTTCGGGGAAGGGTTAGGGTTAGGGTTCGGGCTAGGGTTAGGGTTAAGGGACGGGGACGGTTTAGGGTCCAGGTGAGGGTACGACAACGCTTTAGGGGGAGCGTACGTGTGAGGGCGCGGGTCAGTGTCAGCGTACGGGTTAGGATTAGGGGACGGGTGAGGGTCAGGCTTCGGGGAAGGGTTAGGGTTAGGGTTCGGGCTAGGGTTAGGGTTAGGGGACGGGGACGGTTTAGGGTCCAGGTGAGGGTACGACAACGCTTTAGGGGGAGCGTATGTGTGAGGGCGCGGGTCAGTGTCAGCGTACGGGTTAGGATTAGGGGACGGTTGAGGGTCAGGCTTCGGGGAAGGGTTAGGGTTAGGGTTCGGGCTAGGGTTAGGGTTAGGGGACGGGGACGGTTTAGGGTCCAGGTGAGGGAACGACAACGCTTTAGGGGGAGCGTAGGTTTGAGGGCGCGGGTTAGTGTCAGCGTACGGGTTAAGATTAGGGGACGGGTGAGGGTCAGGCTTCGGGGAAGGGTTAGGGTTAGGGTTCGGGCTAGGGTTAGGGTTAGGTGACGGGGACGGTTTAGGGTCCAGGTGAGGGTACGAAAACGCTTTAGGGGGAGCGTACGTGTGAGGGCGCGGGTCAGTGTCAGCGTACGGGTTAGGATTATGGGACAGGTGAGGGTCAGGCTTCGGGGAAGGGTTAGGGTTAGGGTTCGGGCTAGGGTTAGGGTTAGGGGACGGGGACGGTTTAGGGTCCAGGTGAGGGTACGACAACGCTTTAGGGGGAGCGTACGTGTGAGGGCGCGGGTTAGTGTCAGCGTACGGGTTAGGATTAGGGGACGGGTGAGTGTCAGGCTTCGGGGAAGGGTTAGGGTTAGGGTTCGGGCTAGGGTTAGGGTTAGGGGACGGGGACGGTTTAGGGTCCAGGTGAGGGTACGACAACGCTTTAGGGGGAGCGTACGTGTGAGGGCGCGGGTCAGTGTCAGCGTACGGGTTAGGATTAGGGGACGGGTGAGGGTCAGGCTTCGGGGAAGAGTTAGGGTTAGGGTTCGGCCTAGGGTTAGGGTTAGGGGACGGGGACGGTTTAGGGTCCAGGTGAGGGAACGACAACGCTTTAGGGGGAGCGTACGTGTGAGGGCGCGGGTCAGTGTCAGCGTATGGGTTAGGATTAGGGGACGGGTGAGGGTCAGGCTTCGGGGAAGGGTTAGGGTTAGGGTTCGGGCTAGGGTTAGGGTTAGGGGACGGGGACGGTTTAGGGTCCAGGTGAGGGAACGACAACGCTTTAGGGGGAGCGTACGTGTGAGGGCGCGGGTCAGTGTCAGCGTACGGGTTAGGATTAGGGGACGGGTGAGGGTCAGGCTTCGGGGAAGTGTTAGGGTTAGGGTTCGGGCTAGGGTTAGGGTTAGGGGACGGGGACGGTTTAGGGTCCAGGTGAGGGAACGACAACGCTTTAGGGGGAGCGTAGGTTTGAGGGCGCGGGTCAGTGTCAGCGTACGGGTTAAGATTAGGGGACGGGTGAGGGTCAGGCTTCGGGGAAGGGTTAGGGTTAGGGTTCGGGCTAGGGTTAGGGTTAGGGGACGGGGACGGTTTAGGGTCCAGGTGAGGGTACGACAACGCTTTAGGGGGAGCGTACGTGTGAGGGCGCGGGTCAGTGTCAGCGTACGGGTTAGGATTAGGGGACAGGTGAGGGTCAGGCTTCGGGGAAGGGTTAGGGTTAGGGTTCGGGCTAGGGTTAGGGTTAGGGGACGGGGAAGGTTTTGGGTCCAGGTGAGGGTACGACAACGCTTTAGGGGGAGCGTACGTGTGAGGGCGCGGGTCAGTGTCAGCGTACGGGTTAGGATTAGGGGACGGGTGAGGGTCAGGCTTCGGGGAAGGGTTAGGGTTAGGGTTCGGGCTAGGGTTAGGGTTAGGGGACGGGAACGGTTTAGGGTCCAGGTGAGGGTACGACAACGCTTTAGGGGGAGCGTACGTCTGAGGGCGCGGGTCAGTGTCAGCGTACGGGTTAGGATTCGGGGACGGGTGAGGGTCAGTCTTCGGGAAGGGTTAGGGTTAGTGTTCGGGCTAGGGTTAGGGTTAGGGGATGGGGACGGTTTAGGGTCCAGGTGAGTGTACGAAAACGCTTTAGGGGGAGCGTAGGTTTGAGGGCGTGGGTTAGTGTCAGCGTACGGGTTAAGATTAGGGCACGGGTGAGGGTCAGGCTTCGGGGAAGGGTTAGGGTTAGGGTTCGGGCTAGGGTTAGGGTTAGGGGACGGGGATGGTTTAGGGTCCAGGTGAGGGTACGACAACGCTTTAGGGGGAGCGTACGTGTGAGGGCGCGGGTCAGTGTCAGCGTACGGGTTAGGATTAGGGGACGGGTGAGGGTCAGGCTTCGGGGAAGGGTTAGGGTTAGGGTTCGGGCTAGGGTTAGGGTTAGGGGACGGGGACGGTTTAGGGTCCAGGTGAGGGTACGACAACGCTTTAGGGGGAGCGTACGTGTGAGGGCGCGGGTCAGTGTCAGCGTACGGGTTAGGATTAGGGGACGGGTGAGGGTCAGGCTTCGGGGAAGGGTTAGGGTTAGGGTTCGGGCTAGGGTTAGGGTTAAGGGACGGGGACGGTTTAGGGTCCAGGTGAGGGTACGACAACGCTTTAGGGGGAGCGTACGTGTGAGGGCGCGGGTCAGTGTCAGCGTACGGGTTAGGATTAGGGGACGGGTGAGGGTCAGGCTTCGGGGAAGGGTTAGGGTTAGGGTTCGGGCTAGGGTTAGGGTTAGGGGACGGGGACGGTTTAGGGTCCAGGTGAGGGTACGACAACGCTTTAGGGGGAGCGTACGTGTGAGGGCGCGGGTCAGTGTCAGCGTACGGGTTAGGATTAGGGGACGGTTGAGGGTCAGGCTTCGGGGAAGGGTTAGGGTTAGGGTTCGGGCTAGGGTTAGGGTTAGGGGACGGGGACGGTTTAGGGTCCAGGTGAGGGAACGACAACGCTTTAGGGGGAGCGTAGGTTTGAGGGCGCGGGTTAGTGTCAGCGTACGGGTTAAGATTAGGGGACGGGTGAGGGTCAGGCTTCGGGGAAGGGTTAGGGTTAGGGTTCGGGCTAGGGTTAGGGTTAGGGGACGGGGACGGTTTAGGGTCCAGGTGAGGGTACGACAACGCTTTAGGGGGAGCGTACGTGTGAGGGCGCGGGTCAGTGTCAGCGTACGGGTTAGGATTAGGGGACAGGTGAGGGTCAGGCTTCGGGGAAGGGTTAGGGTTAGGGTTCGGGCTAGGGTTAGGGTTAGGGGACGGGGACGGTTTAGGGTCCAGGTGAGGGTACGACAACGCTTTAGGGGGAGCGTACGTGTGAGGGTGCGGGTTAGTGTCAGCGTACGGGTTAGGATTAGGGGACGGGTGAGTGTCAGGCTTCGGGGAAGGGTTAGGGTTAGGGTTCGGGCTAGGGTTAGGGTTAGGGGACGGGGACGGTTTAGGGTCCAGGTGAGGGTACGACAACGCTTTAGGGGGAGCGTACGTGTGAGGGCGCGGGTCAGTGTCAGCGTACGGGTTAGGATTAGGGGACGGGTGAGGGTCAGGCTTCGGGGAAGAGTTAGGGTTAGGGTTCGGCCTAGGGTTAGGGTTAGGGGACGGGGACGGTTTAGGGTCCAGGTGAGGGAACGACAACGCTTTAGGGGGAGCGTACGTGTGAGGGCGCGGGTCAGTGTCAGCGTACGGGTTAGGATTACGGGACAGGTGAGGGTCAGGCTTCGGGGAAGGGTTAGGGTTAGGGTTCGGGCTAGGGTTAGGGTTAGGGGACGGGGACGGTTTAGGGTCCAGGTGAGGGTACGACAACGCTTTAGGGGGAGCGTACGTGTGAGGGCGCGGGTCAGTGTCAGCGTACGGGTTAGGATTAGGGGACGGGTGAGGGTCAGGCTTCGGGGAAGGGTTAGGGTTAGGGTTCGGGCTAGGGTTAGGGTTAGGGGTTGGGGACGGTTTAGGGTCCAGGTGAGGGTACGACAACGCTTTAGGGGGAGCGTACGTGTGAGGGCGCGGGTCAGTGTCAGCGTACGGGTTAGGATTAGGGGACGGGTGAGGGTCAGGCTTCGGGGAAGGGTTATGGTTAGGGTTCGGGCTAAGGTTAGGGTTAGGGGACGGGGACCGTTTAGGGTCCAGGTGAGGGTACGACAACGCTTTAGGGGGAGCGTACGTGTGAGGGCGCGGGTCAGTGTCAGCGTACGGGTTAGGATTAGGGGACGGGTGAGGGTCAGGCTTCGGGGAAGGGTTAGGGTTAGGGTTCGGGCTAGGGTTAGGGTTAGGGGACGGGAACGGTTTAGGGTCCAGGTGAGGGTACGACAACGCTTTAGGGGGAGCGTACGTCTGAGGGCGCGGGTCAGTGTCAGCGTACGGGTTAGGATTCGGGGACGGGTGAGGGTCAGTCTTCGGGAAGGGTTAGGGTTAGTGTTCGGGCTAGGGTTAGGGTTAGGGGATGGGGACGGTTTAGGATCCAGGTGAGTGTACGAAAACGCTTTAGGGGGAGCGTAGGTTTGAGGGCGTGGGTTAGTGTCAGCGTACGGGTTAAGATTAGGGCACGGGTGAGGGTCAGGCTTCGGGGAAGGGTTAGGGTTAGGGTTCGGGCTAGGGTTAGGGTTAGGGGACGGGGATGGTTTAGGGTCCAGGTGAGGGTACGACAACGCTTTAGGGGGAGCGTACGTGTGAGGGCGCGGGTCAGTGTCAGCGTACGGGTTAGGATTAGGGGACGGGTGAGGGTCAGGCTTCGGGGAAGGGTTAGGGTTAGGGTTCGGGCTAGGGTTAGGGTTAGGGGACGGGGACGGTTTAGGGTCCAGGTGAGGGTACGACAACGCTTTAGGGGGAGCGTACGTGTGAGGGCGCGGGTCAGTGTCAGCGTACGGGTTAGGATTAGGGGACGGGTGAGGGTCAGGCTTCGGGGAAGGGTTAGGGTTAGGGTTCGGGCTAGGGTTAGGGTTAAGGGACGGGGACGGTTTAGGGTCCAGTTGAGGGTACGACAACGCTTTAGGGGGAGCGTACGTGTGAGGGCGCGGGTCAGTGTCAGCGTACGGGTTAGGATTAGGGGACGGGTGAGGGTCAGGCTTCGGGGAAGGGTTAGGGTTAGGGTTCGGGCTAGGGTTAGGGTTAGGGGACGGGGACGGTTTAGGGTCCAGGTGAGGGTACGACAACGCTTTAGGGGGAGCGTACGTGTGAGGGCGCGGGTCAGTGTCAGCGTACGGGTTAGGATTAGGGGACGGTTGAGGGTCAGGCTTCGGGGAAGGGTTAGGGTTAGGGTTCGGGCTAGGGTTAGGGTTAGGGGACGGGGACGGTTTAGGGTCCAGGTGAGGGAACGACAACGCTTTAGGGGGAGCGTAGGTTTGAGGGCGCGGGTTAGTGTCAGCGTACGGGTTAAGATTAGGGGACGGGTGAGGGTCAGGCTTCGGGGAAGGGTTAGGGTTAGGGTTCGGGCTAGGGTTAGGGTTAGGGGACGGGGACGGTTTAGGGTCCAGGTGAGGGTACGACAACGCTTTAGGGGGAGCGTACGTGTGAGGGCGCGGGTCAGTGTCAGCGTACGGGTTAGGATTATGGGACAGGTGAGGGTCAGGCTTCGGGGAAGGGTTAGGGTTAGGGTTCGGTCTAGGGTTAGGGTTAGGGGACGGGGACGGTTTAGGGTCCAGGTGAGGGTACGACAACGCTTTAGGGGGAGCGTACGTGTGAGGGCGCGGGTTAGTGTCAGCGTACGGGTTAGGATTAGGGGACG
Organism: Grampus griseus; assembly: GCF_964374135.1. Classification (NCBI taxonomy): domain Eukaryota; kingdom Metazoa; phylum Chordata; class Mammalia; order Artiodactyla; family Delphinidae; genus Grampus; species Grampus griseus. The sequence continues at coordinate 731,321 of NW_028133331.1, read as the reverse complement.
GGTGAGTGTCAGGCTTCGGGGAAGGGTTAGGGTTAGGGTTCGGGCTAGGGTTAGGGTTAGGGGACGGGGACGGTTTAGGGTCCAGGTGAGGGTACGACAACGCTTTAGGGGGAGCGTACGTGTGAGGGCGCGGGTCAGTGTCAGCGTACGGGTTAGGATTAGGGGACGGGTGAGGGTCAGGCTTCGGGGAAGAGTTAGGGTTAGGGTTCGGCCTAGGGTTAGGGTTAGGGGACGGGGACGGTTTAGGGTCCAGGTGAGGGAACGACAATGCTTTAGGGGGAGCGTACGTGTGAGGGCGCGGGTCAGTGTCAGCGTACGGGTTAGGATTAGGGGACGGGTGAGGGTCAGGCTTCGGGGAAGGGTTAGGGTTAGGGTTCGGGCTAGGGTTAGGGTTAGGGGACGGGGACGGTTTAGGGTCCAGGTGAGGGAACGACAACGCTTTAGGGGGAGCGTACGTGTGAGGGCGCGGGTCAGTGTCAGCGTACGGGTTAGGATTAGGGGACGGGTGAGGGTCAGGCTTCGGGGAAGTGTTAGGGTTAGGGTTCGGGCTAGGGTTAGGGTTAGGGGACGGGGACGGTTTAGGGTCCAGGTGAGGGAACGACAACGCTTTAGGGGGAGCGTAGGTTTGAGGGCGCGGGTCAGTGTCAGCGTACGGGTTAAGATTAGGGGACGGGTGAGGGTCAGGCTTCGGGGAAGGGTTAGGGTTAGGGTTCGGGCTAGGGTTAGGGTTAGGGGACGGGGACGGTTTAGGGTCCAGGTGAGGGTACGACAACGCTTTAGGGGGAGCGTACGTGTGAGGGCGCGGGTCAGTGTCAGCGTACGGGTTAGGATTAGGGGACAGGTGAGTGTCAGGCTTCGGGGAAGGGTTAGGGTTAGGGTTCGGGCTAGGGTTAGGGTTAGGGGACGGGGAAGGTTTTGGGTCCAGGTGAGGGTACGACAACGCTTTAGGGGGAGAGTACGTGTGAGGGCGCGGGTCAGTGTCAGCGTACGGGTTAGGATTAGGGGACGGGTGAGGGTCAGGCTTCGGGGAAGTGTTAGGGTTAGGGTTCGGGCTAGGGTTAGGGTTAGGGGACGGGGACGGTTTAGGGTCCAGGTGAGGGTACGACAACGCTTTAGGGGGAGCGTACGTGTGAGGGCGCGGGTCAGTGTCAGCGTACGGGTTAGGATTACGGGACAGGTGAGGGTCAGGCTTCGGGGAAGGGTTAGGGTTAGGGTTCGGGCTAGGGTTAGGGTTAGGGGACGGGGACGGTTTAGGGTCCAGGTGAGGGTACGACAACGCTTTAGGGGGAGCGTACGTGTGAGGGCGCGGGTCAGTGTCAGCGTACGGGTTAGGATTAGGGGACGGGTGAGGGTCAGGCTTCGGGGAAGGGTTAGGGTTAGGGTTCGGGCTAGGGTTAGGGTTAGGGGACGGGAACGGTTTAGGGTCCAGGTGAGGGTACGACAACGCTTTAGGGGGAGCGTACGTCTGAGGGCGCGGGTCAGTGTCAGCGTACGGGTTAGGATTCGGGGACGGGTGAGGGTCAGTCTTCGGGAAGGGTTAGGGTTAGTGTTCGGGCTAGGGTTAGGGTTAGGGGATGGGGACGGTTTAGGGTCCAGGTGAGTGTACGAAACCGCTTTAGGGGGAGCGTAGGTTTGAGGGCGTGGGTTAGTGTCAGCGTACGGGTTAAGATTAGGGCACGGGTGAGGGTCAGGCTTCGGGGAAGGGTTAGGGTTAGGGTTCGGGCTAGGGTTAGGGTTAGGGGACGGGGATGGTTTAGGGTCCAGGTGAGGGTACGACAACGCTTTAGGGGGAGCGTACGTGTGAGGGTGCGGGTCAGTGTCAGCGTACGGGTTAGGATTAGGGGACGGGTGAGGGTCAGGCTTCGGGGAAGGGTTAGGGTTAGGGTTCGGGCTAGGGTTAGGGTTAGGGGACGGGGACGGTTTAGGGTCCAGGTGAGGGTACGACAACGCTTTAGGGGGAGCGTACGTGTGAGGGCGCGGGTCAGTGTCAGCGTACGGGTTAGGATTAGGGGACGGGTGAGGGTCAGGCTTCGGGGAAGGGTTAGGGTTAGGGTTCGGGCTAGGGTTAGGGTTAAGGGACGGGGACGGTTTAGGGTCCAGGTGAGGGTACGACAACGCTTTAGGGGGAGCGTACGTGTGAGGGCGCGGGTCAGTGTCAGCGTACGGGTTAGGATTAGGGGACGGGTGAGGGTCAGGCTTCGGGGAAGGGTTAGGGTTAGGGTTCGGGCTAGGGTTAGGGTTAGGGGACGGGGACGGTTTAGGGTCCAGGTGAGGGTACGACAACGCTTTAGGGGGAGCGTATGTGTGAGGGCGCGGGTCAGTGTCAGCGTACGGGTTAGGATTAGGGGACGGTTGAGGGTCAGGCTTCGGGGAAGGGTTAGGGTTAGGGTTCGGGCTAGGGTTAGGGTTAGGGGACGGGGACGGTTTAGGGTCCAGGTGAGGGAACGACAACGCTTTAGGGGGAGCGTAGGTTTGAGGGCGCGGGTTAGTGTCAGCGTACGGGTTAAGATTAGGGGACGGGTGAGGGTCAGGCTTCGGGGAAGGGTTAGGGTTAGGGTTCGGGCTAGGGTTAGGGTTAGGTGACGGGGACGGTTTAGGGTCCAGGTGAGGGTACGAAAACGCTTTAGGGGGAGCGTACGTGTGAGGGCGCGGGTCAGTGTCAGCGTACGGGTTAGGATTATGGGACAGGTGAGGGTCAGGCTTCGGGGAAGGGTTAGGGTTAGGGTTCGGGCTAGGGTTAGGGTTAGGGGACGGGGACGGTTTAGGGTCCAGGTGAGGGTACGACAACGCTTTAGGGGGAGCGTACGTGTGAGGGCGCGGGTTAGTGTCAGCGTACGGGTTAGGATTAGGGGACGGGTGAGTGTCAGGCTTCGGGGAAGGGTTAGGGTTAGGGTTCGGGCTAGGGTTAGGGTTAGGGGACGGGGACGGTTTAGGGTCCAGGTGAGGGTACGACAACGCTTTAGGGGGAGCGTACGTGTGAGGGCGCGGGTCAGTGTCAGCGTACGGGTTAGGATTAGGGGACGGGTGAGGGTCAGGCTTCGGGGAAGAGTTAGGGTTAGGGTTCGGCCTAGGGTTAGGGTTAGGGGACGGGGACGGTTTAGGGTCCAGGTGAGGGAACGACAACGCTTTAGGGGGAGCGTACGTGTGAGGGCGCGGGTCAGTGTCAGCGTATGGGTTAGGATTAGGGGACGGGTGAGGGTCAGGCTTCGGGGAAGGGTTAGGGTTAGGGTTCGGGCTAGGGTTAGGGTTAGGGGACGGGGACGGTTTAGGGTCCAGGTGAGGGAACGACAACGCTTTAGGGGGAGCGTACGTGTGAGGGCGCGGGTCAGTGTCAGCGTACGGGTTAGGATTAGGGGACGGGTGAGGGTCAGGCTTCGGGGAAGTGTTAGGGTTAGGGTTCGGGCTAGGGTTAGGGTTAGGGGACGGGGACGGTTTAGGGTCCAGGTGAGGGAACGACAACGCTTTAGGGGGAGCGTAGGTTTGAGGGCGCGGGTCAGTGTCAGCGTACGGGTTAAGATTAGGGGACGGGTGAGGGTCAGGCTTCGGGGAAGGGTTAGGGTTAGGGTTCGGGCTAGGGTTAGGGTTAGGGGACGGGGACGGTTTAGGGTCCAGGTGAGGGTACGACAACGCTTTAGGGGGAGCGTACGTGTGAGGGCGCGGGTCAGTGTCAGCGTACGGGTTAGGATTAGGGGACAGGTGAGGGTCAGGCTTCGGGGAAGGGTTAGGGTTAGGGTTCGGGCTAGGGTTAGGGTTAGGGGACGGGGAAGGTTTTGGGTCCAGGTGAGGGTACGACAACGCTTTAGGGGGAGCGTACGTGTGAGGGCGCGGGTCAGTGTCAGCGTACGGGTTAGGATTAGGGGACGGGTGAGGGTCAGGCTTCGGGGAAGGGTTAGGGTTAGGGTTCGGGCTAGGGTTAGGGTTAGGGGACGGGAACGGTTTAGGGTCCAGGTGAGGGTACGACAACGCTTTAGGGGGAGCGTACGTCTGAGGGCGCGGGTCAGTGTCAGCGTACGGGTTAGGATTCGGGGACGGGTGAGGGTCAGTCTTCGGGAAGGGTTAGGGTTAGTGTTCGGGCTAGGGTTAGGGTTAGGGGATGGGGACGGTTTAGGGTCCAGGTGAGTGTACGAAAACGCTTTAGGGGGAGCGTAGGTTTGAGGGCGTGGGTTAGTGTCAGCGTACGGGTTAAGATTAGGGCACGGGTGAGGGTCAGGCTTCGGGGAAGGGTTAGGGTTAGGGTTCGGGCTAGGGTTAGGGTTAGGGGACGGGGATGGTTTAGGGTCCAGGTGAGGGTACGACAACGCTTTAGGGGGAGCGTACGTGTGAGGGCGCGGGTCAGTGTCAGCGTACGGGTTAGGATTAGGGGACGGGTGAGGGTCAGGCTTCGGGGAAGGGTTAGGGTTAGGGTTCGGGCTAGGGTTAGGGTTAGGGGACGGGGACGGTTTAGGGTCCAGGTGAGGGTACGACAACGCTTTAGGGGGAGCGTACGTGTGAGGGCGCGGGTCAGTGTCAGCGTACGGGTTAGGATTAGGGGACGGGTGAGGGTCAGGCTTCGGGGAAGGGTTAGGGTTAGGGTTCGGGCTAGGGTTAGGGTTAAGGGACGGGGACGGTTTAGGGTCCAGGTGAGGGTACGACAACGCTTTAGGGGGAGCGTACGTGTGAGGGCGCGGGTCAGTGTCAGCGTACGGGTTAGGATTAGGGGACGGGTGAGGGTCAGGCTTCGGGGAAGGGTTAGGGTTAGGGTTCGGGCTAGGGTTAGGGTTAGGGGACGGGGACGGTTTAGGGTCCAGGTGAGGGTACGACAACGCTTTAGGGGGAGCGTACGTGTGAGGGCGCGGGTCAGTGTCAGCGTACGGGTTAGGATTAGGGGACGGTTGAGGGTCAGGCTTCGGGGAAGGGTTAGGGTTAGGGTTCGGGCTAGGGTTAGGGTTAGGGGACGGGGACGGTTTAGGGTCCAGGTGAGGGAACGACAACGCTTTAGGGGGAGCGTAGGTTTGAGGGCGCGGGTTAGTGTCAGCGTACGGGTTAAGATTAGGGGACGGGTGAGGGTCAGGCTTCGGGGAAGGGTTAGGGTTAGGGTTCGGGCTAGGGTTAGGGTTAGGGGACGGGGACGGTTTAGGGTCCAGGTGAGGGTACGACAACGCTTTAGGGGGAGCGTACGTGTGAGGGCGCGGGTCAGTGTCAGCGTACGGGTTAGGATTAGGGGACAGGTGAGGGTCAGGCTTCGGGGAAGGGTTAGGGTTAGGGTTCGGGCTAGGGTTAGGGTTAGGGGACGGGGACGGTTTAGGGTCCAGGTGAGGGTACGACAACGCTTTAGGGGGAGCGTACGTGTGAGGGTGCGGGTTAGTGTCAGCGTACGGGTTAGGATTAGGGGACGGGTGAGTGTCAGGCTTCGGGGAAGGGTTAGGGTTAGGGTTCGGGCTAGGGTTAGGGTTAGGGGACGGGGACGGTTTAGGGTCCAGGTGAGGGTACGACAACGCTTTAGGGGGAGCGTACGTGTGAGGGCGCGGGTCAGTGTCAGCGTACGGGTTAGGATTAGGGGACGGGTGAGGGTCAGGCTTCGGGGAAGAGTTAGGGTTAGGGTTCGGCCTAGGGTTAGGGTTAGGGGACGGGGACGGTTTAGGGTCCAGGTGAGGGAACGACAACGCTTTAGGGGGAGCGTACGTGTGAGGGCGCGGGTCAGTGTCAGCGTACGGGTTAGGATTACGGGACAGGTGAGGGTCAGGCTTCGGGGAAGGGTTAGGGTTAGGGTTCGGGCTAGGGTTAGGGTTAGGGGACGGGGACGGTTTAGGGTCCAGGTGAGGGTACGACAACGCTTTAGGGGGAGCGTACGTGTGAGGGCGCGGGTCAGTGTCAGCGTACGGGTTAGGATTAGGGGACGGGTGAGGGTCAGGCTTCGGGGAAGGGTTAGGGTTAGGGTTCGGGCTAGGGTTAGGGTTAGGGGTTGGGGACGGTTTAGGGTCCAGGTGAGGGTACGACAACGCTTTAGGGGGAGCGTACGTGTGAGGGCGCGGGTCAGTGTCAGCGTACGGGTTAGGATTAGGGGACGGGTGAGGGTCAGGCTTCGGGGAAGGGTTATGGTTAGGGTTCGGGCTAAGGTTAGGGTTAGGGGACGGGGACCGTTTAGGGTCCAGGTGAGGGTACGACAACGCTTTAGGGGGAGCGTACGTGTGAGGGCGCGGGTCAGTGTCAGCGTACGGGTTAGGATTAGGGGACGGGTGAGGGTCAGGCTTCGGGGAAGGGTTAGGGTTAGGGTTCGGGCTAGGGTTAGGGTTAGGGGACGGGAACGGTTTAGGGTCCAGGTGAGGGTACGACAACGCTTTAGGGGGAGCGTACGTCTGAGGGCGCGGGTCAGTGTCAGCGTACGGGTTAGGATTCGGGGACGGGTGAGGGTCAGTCTTCGGGAAGGGTTAGGGTTAGTGTTCGGGCTAGGGTTAGGGTTAGGGGATGGGGACGGTTTAGGATCCAGGTGAGTGTACGAAAACGCTTTAGGGGGAGCGTAGGTTTGAGGGCGTGGGTTAGTGTCAGCGTACGGGTTAAGATTAGGGCACGGGTGAGGGTCAGGCTTCGGGGAAGGGTTAGGGTTAGGGTTCGGGCTAGGGTTAGGGTTAGGGGACGGGGATGGTTTAGGGTCCAGGTGAGGGTACGACAACGCTTTAGGGGGAGCGTACGTGTGAGGGCGCGGGTCAGTGTCAGCGTACGGGTTAGGATTAGGGGACGGGTGAGGGTCAGGCTTCGGGGAAGGGTTAGGGTTAGGGTTCGGGCTAGGGTTAGGGTTAGGGGACGGGGACGGTTTAGGGTCCAGGTGAGGGTACGACAACGCTTTAGGGGGAGCGTACGTGTGAGGGCGCGGGTCAGTGTCAGCGTACGGGTTAGGATTAGGGGACGGGTGAGGGTCAGGCTTCGGGGAAGGGTTAGGGTTAGGGTTCGGGCTAGGGTTAGGGTTAAGGGACGGGGACGGTTTAGGGTCCAGTTGAGGGTACGACAACGCTTTAGGGGGAGCGTACGTGTGAGGGCGCGGGTCAGTGTCAGCGTACGGGTTAGGATTAGGGGACGGGTGAGGGTCAGGCTTCGGGGAAGGGTTAGGGTTAGGGTTCGGGCTAGGGTTAGGGTTAGGGGACGGGGACGGTTTAGGGTCCAGGTGAGGGTACGACAACGCTTTAGGGGGAGCGTACGTGTGAGGGCGCGGGTCAGTGTCAGCGTACGGGTTAGGATTAGGGGACGGTTGAGGGTCAGGCTTCGGGGAAGGGTTAGGGTTAGGGTTCGGGCTAGGGTTAGGGTTAGGGGACGGGGACGGTTTAGGGTCCAGGTGAGGGAACGACAACGCTTTAGGGGGAGCGTAGGTTTGAGGGCGCGGGTTAGTGTCAGCGTACGGGTTAAGATTAGGGGACGGGTGAGGGTCAGGCTTCGGGGAAGGGTTAGGGTTAGGGTTCGGGCTAGGGTTAGGGTTAGGGGACGGGGACGGTTTAGGGTCCAGGTGAGGGTACGACAACGCTTTAGGGGGAGCGTACGTGTGAGGGCGCGGGTCAGTGTCAGCGTACGGGTTAGGATTATGGGACAGGTGAGGGTCAGGCTTCGGGGAAGGGTTAGGGTTAGGGTTCGGTCTAGGGTTAGGGTTAGGGGACGGGGACGGTTTAGGGTCCAGGTGAGGGTACGACAACGCTTTAGGGGGAGCGTACGTGTGAGGGCGCGGGTTAGTGTCAGCGTACGGGTTAGGATTAGGGGACGGGTGAGTGTCAGGCTTCGGGGAAGGGTTAGGGTTAGGGTTCGGGCTAGGGTTAGGGTTAGGGGACGGGGACGGTTTAGGGTCCAGGTGAGGGTACGACAACGCTTTAGGGGGAGCGTACGTGTGAGGGCGCGGGTCAGTGTCAGCGTACGGGTTAGGATTAGGGGACGGGTGAGGGTCAGGCTTCGGGGAAGAGTTAGGGTTAGGGTTCGGCCTAGGGTTAGGGTTAGGGGACGGGGACGGTTTAGGGTCCAGGTGAGGGAACGACAATGCTTTAGGGGGAGCGTACGTGTGAGGGCGCGGGTCAGTGTCAGCGTACGGGTTAGGATTAGGGGACGGGTGAGGGTCAGGCTTCGGGGAAGGGTTAGGGTTAGGGTTCGGGCTAGGGTTAGGGTTAGGGGACGGGGACGGTTTAGGGTCCAGGTGAGGGAACGACAACGCTTTAGGGGGAGCGTACGTGTGAGGGCGCGGGTCAGTGTCAGCGTACGGGTTAGGATTAGGGGACGGGTGAGGGTCAGGCTTCGGGGAAGTGTTAGGGTTAGGGTTCGGGCTAGGGTTAGGGTTAGGGGACGGGGACGGTTTAGGGTCCAGGTGAGGGAACGACAACGCTTTAGGGGGAGCGTAGGTTTGAGGGCGCGGGTCAGTGTCAGCGTACGGGTTAAGATTAGGGGACGGGTGAGGGTCAGGCTTCGGGGAAGGGTTAGGGTTAGGGTTCGGGCTAGGGTTAGGGTTAGGGGACGGGGACGGTTTAGGGTCCAGGTGAGGGTACGACAACGCTTTAGGGGGAGCGTACGTGTGAGGGCGCGGGTCAGTGTCAGCGTACGGGTTAGGATTAGGGGACAGGTGAGTGTCAGGCTTCGGGGAAGGGTTAGGGTTAGGGTTCGGGCTAGGGTTAGGGTTAGGGGACGGGGAAGGTTTTGGGTCCAGGTGAGGGTACGACAACGCTTTAGGGGGAGAGTACGTGTGAGGGCGCGGGTCAGTGTCAGCGTACGGGTTAGGATTAGGGGACGGGTGAGGGTCAGGCTTCGGGGAAGTGTTAGGGTTAGGGTTCGGGCTAGGGTTAGGGTTAGGGGACGGGGACGGTTTAGGGTCCAGGTGAGGGTACGACAACGCTTTAGGGGGAGCGTACGTGTGAGGGCGCGGGTCAGTGTCAGCGTACGGGTTAGGATTACGGGACAGGTGAGGGTCAGGCTTCGGGGAAGGGTTAGGGTTAGGGTTCGGGCTAGGGTTAGGGTTAGGGGACGGGGACGGTTTAGGGTCCAGGTGAGGGTACGACAACGCTTTAGGGGGAGCGTACGTGTGAGGGCGCGGGTCAGTGTCAGCGTACGGGTTAGGATTAGGGGACGGGTGAGGGTCAGGCTTCGGGGAAGGGTTAGGGTTAGGGTTCGGGCTAGGGTTAGGGTTAGGGGACGGGAACGGTTTAGGGTCCAGGTGAGGGTACGACAACGCTTTAGGGGGAGCGTACGTCTGAGGGCGCGGGTCAGTGTCAGCGTACGGGTTAGGATTCGGGGACGGGTGAGGGTCAGTCTTCGGGAAGGGTTAGGGTTAGTGTTCGGGCTAGGGTTAGGGTTAGGGGATGGGGACGGTTTAGGGTCCAGGTGAGTGTACGAAACCGCTTTAGGGGGAGCGTAGGTTTGAGGGCGTGGGTTAGTGTCAGCGTACGGGTTAAGATTAGGGCACGGGTGAGGGTCAGGCTTCGGGGAAGGGTTAGGGTTAGGGTTCGGGCTAGGGTTAGGGTTAGGGGACGGGGATGGTTTAGGGTCCAGGTGAGGGTACGACAACGCTTTAGGGGGAGCGTACGTGTGAGGGTGCGGGTCAGTGTCAGCGTACGGGTTAGGATTAGGGGACGGGTGAGGGTCAGGCTTCGGGGAAGGGTTAGGGTTAGGGTTCGGGCTAGGGTTAGGGTTAGGGGACGGGGACGGTTTAGGGTCCAGGTGAGGGTACGACAACGCTTTAGGGGGAGCGTACGTGTGAGGGCGCGGGTCAGTGTCAGCGTACGGGTTAGGATTAGGGGACGGGTGAGGGTCAGGCTTCGGGGAAGGGTTAGGGTTAGGGTTCGGGCTAGGGTTAGGGTTAAGGGACGGGGACGGTTTAGGGTCCAGGTGAGGGTACGACAACGCTTTAGGGGGAGCGTACGTGTGAGGGCGCGGGTCAGTGTCAGCGTACGGGTTAGGATTAGGGGACGGGTGAGGGTCAGGCTTCGGGGAAGGGTTAGGGTTAGGGTTCGGGCTAGGGTTAGGGTTAGGGGACGGGGACGGTTTAGGGTCCAGGTGAGGGTACGACAACGCTTTAGGGGGAGCGTATGTGTGAGGGCGCGGGTCAGTGTCAGCGTACGGGTTAGGATTAGGGGACGGTTGAGGGTCAGGCTTCGGGGAAGGGTTAGGGTTAGGGTTCGGGCTAGGGTTAGGGTTAGGGGACGGGGACGGTTTAGGGTCCAGGTGAGGGAACGACAACGCTTTAGGGGGAGCGTAGGTTTGAGGGCGCGGGTTAGTGTCAGCGTACGGGTTAAGATTAGGGGACGGGTGAGGGTCAGGCTTCGGGGAAGGGTTAGGGTTAGGGTTCGGGCTAGGGTTAGGGTTAGGTGACGGGGACGGTTTAGGGTCCAGGTGAGGGTACGAAAACGCTTTAGGGGGAGCGTACGTGTGAGGGCGCGGGTCAGTGTCAGCGTACGGGTTAGGATTATGGGACAGGTGAGGGTCAGTCTTCGGGGAAGGGTTAGGGTTAGGGTTCGGGCTAGGGTTAGGGTTAGGGGACGGGGACGGTTTAGGGTCCAGGTGAGGGTACGACAACGCTTTAGGGGGAGCGTACGTGTGAGGGCGCGGGTTAGTGTCAGCGTACGGGTTAGGATTAGGGGACGGGTGAGTGTCAGGCTTCGGGGAAGGGTTAGGGTTAGGGTTCGGGCTAGGGTTAGGGTTAGGGGACGGGGACGGTTTAGGGTCCAGGTGAGGGTACGACAACGCTTTAGGGGGAGCGTACGTGTGAGGGCGCGGGTCAGTGTCAGCGTACGGGTTAGGATTAGGGGACGGGTGAGGGTCAGGCTTCGGGGAAGAGTTAGGGTTAGGGTTCGGCCTAGGGTTAGGGTTAGGGGACGGGGACGGTTTAGGGTCCAGGTGAGGGAACGACAACGCTTTAGGGGGAGCGTACGTGTGAGGGCGCGGGTCAGTGTCAGCGTATGGGTTAGGATTAGGGGACGGGTGAGGGTCAGGCTTCGGGGAAGGGTTAGGGTTAGGGTTCGGGCTAGGGTTAGGGTTAGGGGACGGGGACGGTTTAGGGTCCAGGTGAGGGAACGACAACGCTTTAGGGGGAGCGTACGTGTGAGGGCGCGGGTCAGTGTCAGCGTACGGGTTAGGATTAGGGGACGGGTGAGGGTCAGGCTTCGGGGAAGTGTTAGGGTTAGGGTTCGGGCTAGGGTTAGGGTTAGGGGACGGGGACGGTTTAGGGTCCAGGTGAGGGAACGACAACGCTTTAGGGGGAGCGTAGGTTTGAGGGCGCGGGTCAGTGTCAGCGTACGGGTTAAGATTAGGGGACGGGTGAGGGTCAGGCTTCGGGGAAGGGTTAGGGTTAGGGTTCGGGCTAGGGTTAGGGTTAGGGGACGGGGACGGTTTAGGGTCCAGGTGAGGGTACGACAACGCTTTAGGGGGAGCGTACGTGTGAGGGCGCGGGTCAGTGTCAGCGTACGGGTTAGGATTAGGGGACAGGTGAGGGTCAGGCTTCGGGGAAGGGTTAGGGTTAGGGTTCGGGCTAGGGTTAGGGTTAGGGGACGGGGAAGGTTTTGGGTCCAGGTGAGGGTACGACAACGCTTTAGGGGGAGCGTACGTGTGAGGGCGCGGGTCAGTGTCAGCGTACGGGTTAGGATTAGGGGACGGGTGAGGGTCAGGCTTCGGGGAAGGGTTAGGGTTAGGGTTCGGGCTAGGGTTAGGGTTAGGGGACGGGGACGGTTTAGGGTCCAGGTGAGGGTACGACAACGCTTTAGGGGGAGCGTACGTGTGAGGGCGCGGGTCAGTGTCAGCGTACGGGTTAGGATTACGGGACAGGTGAGGGTCAGGCTTCGGGGAAGGGTTAGGGTTAGGGTTCGGGCTAGGGTTAGGGTTAGGGGACGGGGACGGTTTAGGGTCCAGGTGAGGGTACGACAACGCTTTAGGGGGAGCGTACGTGTGAGGGCGCGGGTCAGTGTCAGCGTACGGGTTAGGATTAGGGGACGGGTGAGGGTCAGGCTTCGGGGAAGGGTTAGGGTTAGGGTTCGGGCTAGGGTTAGGGTTAGGGGACGGGGACCGTTTAGGGTCCAGGTGAGGGTACGACAACGCTTTAGGGGGAGCGTACGTGTGAGGGCGCGGGTCAGTGTCAGCGTACGGGTTAGGATTAGGGGACGGGTGAGGGTCAGGCTTCGGGGAAGGGTTAGGGTTAGGGTTCGGGCTAGGGTTAGGGTTAGGGGACGGGGACGGTTTAGGGTCCAGGTGAGAGTACGACAACGCTTTAGGGGGAGCGTACGTGTGAGGGTGTGGGTCAGTGTCAGCGTACGGGTTAGGATTAGGGGACGGGTGAGGGTCAGGCTTCGGGGAAGGGTTAGGATTAGGGTTCGGGCTAGGGTTAGGGTTAGGGGACGGGGACGGTTTAGGGTCCAGGTGAGGGTACGACAACGCTTTAGGGGGAGCGTACGTGTGAGGGCGCGAGTCAGTGTCAGCGTACGGGTTAGTATTAGGGGACGGGTGAGGGTCAGGCTTCGGGGAAGGGTTAGGGTTAGGGTTCGGGCTAGGGTTAGGGTTAGGGGATGGGGACGGTTTAGGGTCCAGGTGAGGGTACGACAACGCTTTAGGGGGAGCGTACGTGTGAGGGCGCGGGTCAGTGTCAGCGTACGGGTTAGGATTAGGGGACGGGTGAGGGTCAGGCTTCGGGGAAGGGTTAGGGTTATGTTTCGGGCTAGGGTTAGGGTTAGGGGATGGGGACGGTTTAGGGTCCAGGTGAGGGTACGACAACGCTTTAGGGGGAGCGTACGTGTGAGGGCGCGGGTCAGTGTCAGCGTACGGTTTAGGATTAGGGGACGGGTGAGGGTCAGGCTTCGTGGAAGGGTTAGGGTTAGGGTTCGTGCTAGGGTTAGGGTTAGGGGACGGGGACGGTTTAGCGTCCAGGTGAGGGTACGATAACGCTTTAGGGGGAGCGTACGTGTGAGGGCGCGGGTCAGTGTCAGCGTACGGGTTAGGATTAGGGGACGGGTGAGGGTCAGGCTTCGGGGAAGGGTTAGGGTTAGGGTTCGGGCTAGGGTTAGGGTTAGGGGACGGGGACGGTTTAGCGTCCAGGTGAGGGAACGACAACGCTTTAGGGGGAGCGTACGTGTGAGGGCGCGGGTCAGTGTCAGCGTACGGGTTAGGATTAGGGGACGGGTGAGGGTCAGGCTTCGGGGAAGGGTTAGGGTTAGGGTTCGGGCTAGGGTTAGGGTTAGGGGACGGGGACGGTTTAGGGTCCAGGTGAGGGAACGACAACGCTTTAGGGGGAGCGTACGTGTGAGGGCGCGGGTCAGTGTCAGCGTACGGGTTAGGATTAGGGGACGGGTGAGGGTCAGGCTTCGGGGAAGGGTTAGGGTTAGGGTTCGGGCTAGGGTTAGGGTTAGGGGACGGGGACGGTTTAGGGTCCAGGTGAGGGTACGACAACGCTTTAGGGGGAGCGTACGTGTGAGGGCGCGGGTCAGTGTCAGCGTACGGGTTAGGATTAGGGGACGGGTGAGGGTCAGGCTTCGGGGAAGTGTTAGGGTTAGGGTTCGGGCTAGGGTTAGGGTTAGGGGACGGGGACGGTTTAGGGTCCAGGTGAGGGTACGACAACGCTTTAGGGGGAGCGTACGTGTGAGGGCGCGGGTCAGTGTCAGCGTACGGGTTAGGATTAGGGGACGGGTGAGGGTCAGTCTTCGGGAAGGGTTAGGGTTAGGGTTAGGGCTAGGGTTAGGGTTAGGGGATGGGGACGGTTTAGGGTCCAGGTGAGTGTACCACAACGCTTTAGGGGGAGCGTAGGTTTGAGGGCGTGGGTTAGTGTCAGCGTACGGGTTAAGATTAGGGGACGGGTGAGGGTCAGTCTTCGGGAAGGGTTAGGGTTAGGGTTCGGGCTAGGGTTAGGGTTAGGGGACGGGGACGGTTTAGGGTCCAGGTGAGGGTACGACAACGCTTTAGGGGGAGCGTACGTGTGAGGGCGCGGGTCAGTGTCATCGTACGGGTTAGGATTAGGGGACGGGTGAGGGTCAGGCTTCGGGGAAGGGTTAGGGTTAGGGTTCGGGCTAGGGTTAGGGTTAGGGGACGGGGACGGTTTAGGGTCCAGGTGAGGGTACGACAACGCTTTAGGGGGAGCGTACGTGTGAGGGCGCGGGTCAGTGTCAGCGTACGGGTTAGGATTAGGGGACGGGTGAGGGTCAGGCTTCGGGGAAGGGTTAGGGTTAGGGTTCGGGCTAGGGTTAGGGTTAGGGGACGGGGACGGTTTAGGGTCCAGGTGAGGGTACGACAACGCTTTAGGGGGAGCGTACGTGTGAGGGCGCGAGTCAGTGTCAGCGTACGGGTTAGGATTAGGGGACGGGTGAGGGTCAGGCTTCGGGGAAGGGTTAGGGTTAGGGTTCGGGCTAGGGTTAGGGTTAGGGGATGGGGACGGTTTAGGGTCCAGGTGAGGGTACGACAACGCTTTAGGGGGAGCGTAAGTGTGAGGGCGCGGGTCAGTGTCAGCGTACGGGTTAGGATTAGGGGACGGGTGAGGGTCAGGCTTTGTGGAAGGGTTAGGGTTAGGGTTCGGGCTAGGGTTAGGGTTAGGGGACGGGGACGGTTTAGCGTCCAGGTGAGGGTACGATAACGCTTTAGGGGGAGCGTACGTGTGAGGGCGCGGGTCAGTGTCAGCGTACGGGTTAGGATTAGGGGACGGGTGAGGGTCAGGCTTCGGGGAAGGGTTAGGGTTAGGGTTCGGGCTAGGGTTAGGGTTAGGGGACGGGGACGGTTTAGGGTCCAGGTGAGGGTACGACAACGCTTTAGGGGGAGCGTACGTGTGAGGGCGCGGATCAGTGTCAGCGTACGGGTTAGGATTAGGGGACGGGTGAGGGTCAGGCTTCGGGGAAGGGTTAGGGTTAGGGTTCGGGCTAGGGTTAGAGTTAGGGGACGGGGACGGTTTAGGGTCCAGGTGAGGGTACGACAACGCTTTAGGGGAAGCTTACGTGTGAGGGCGCGGGTCAGTGTCAGCGTACGGGTTAGGATTAGGGGACGGGTGAGGGTCAGGCTTCGGGGAAGGGTTAGGGTTAGGGTTCGGGCTAGGGTTAGGGTTAGGGGACGGGGACGGTTTAGGGTCCAGGTGAGGGAACGACAACGCTTTAGGGGGAGCGTACGTGTGAGGGCGCGGGTCAGTGTCAGCGTACAGCTTAGGATTAGGGGACGGGTGAGGGTCAGGCTTCGGGGAAGGGTTAGGGTTAGGGTTCGGGCTAGGGTTAGGGTTAGGGGCCGGGGACGGTTTAGGGTCCAGGTGAGGGAACGACAACGCTTTAGGGGGAGCGTACGTGTGAGGGCGCGGGTCAGTGTCAGCGTACGGGTTAGGATTAGGGGACGGGTGAGGGTCAGGCTTCGGGGAAGGGTTAGGGTTAGGGTTCGGGCTAGGGTTAGGGTTAGGGGACGGGGACGGTTTAGGGTCCAGGTGAGGGTACGACAACGCTTTAGGGGGAGCGTACGTGTGAGGGCGCGGGTCAGTGTCAGCGTACGGGTTAGGATTAGGGGACGGGTGAGGGTCAGGCTTCGGGGAAGGGTTAGGGTTAGGGTTCGGGCTAGGGTTAGGGTTAGGGGACGGGGACGGTTTAGGGTCCAGGTGAGCGTACGACAACGCTTTAGGTGGAGCGTACGTGTGAGGGCGCGGGTCAGTGTCAGCGTACGGGTTAGGATTAGGGGACGGGTGAGGGTCAGGCTTCGGGGCAGGGTTAGGGTTAGGGTTCGGGCTAGGGTTAGGGTTAGGGGACGGGGACGGTTTAGGGTCCAGGTGAGGGAACGACAACGCTTTAGGGGGAGCGTAGGTTTGAGGGCGCGGGTTAGTGTCAGCGTACGGGTTAGGATTAGGGGACGGGTGAGGGTCAGGCTTCGGGGAAGGGTTAGGGTTAGGGTTCGGGCTAGGGTTAGGGTTAGGGGACGGGGTCGGTTTAGGGTCCAGGTGAGGGTACGACAACGCTTTAGGGGGAGCGTACGTGTGAGGGCGCGGGTCAGTGTCAGCGTACGGGTTAGGATTAGGGGACGGGTGAGGGTCAGGCTTCGGGGAAGGGTTAGGGTTAGGGTTCGGGCTAGGGTTAGGGTTAGGGGACGGGGACGGTTTAGGGTCCAGGTGAGGGTACGACAACGCTTTAGGGGGAGCGTACGTGTGAGGGCGCGGATCAGTGTCAGCGTACGGGTTAGGATTAGGGGACGGGTGAGGGTCAGGCTTCGGGGAAGGGTTAGGGTTAGGGTTCGGGCTAGGGTTAGAGTTAGGGGACGGGGACGGTTTAGGGTCCAGGTGAGGGTACGACAACGCTTTAGGGGAAGCGTACGTGTGAGGGCGCGGGTCAGTGTCAGCGTACGGGTTAGGATTAGGGGACGGGTGAGGGTCAGGCTTCGGGGAAGGGTTAGGGTTAGGGTTCGGGCTAGGGTTAGGGTTAGGGGACGGGGACGGTTTAGGGTCCAGGTGAGGGAACGACAACGCTTTAGGGGGAGCGTACGTGTGAGGGCACGGGTCAGTGTCAGCGTACAGCTTAGGATTAGGGGACGGGTGAGGGTCAGGCTTCGGGGAAGGGTTAGGGTTAGGGTTCGGGCTAGGGTTAGGGTTAGGGGCCGGGGACGGTTTAGGGTCCAGGTGAGGGAACGACAACGCTTTAGGGGGAGCGTACGTGTGAGGGCGCGGGTCAGTGTCAGCGTACGGGTTAGGATTAGGGGACGGGTGAGTGTCAGGCTTCGGGGAAGGGTTAGGGTTAGGGTTCGGGCTAGGGTTAGGGTTAGGGGACGGGGACGGTTTAGGGTCCAGGTGAGGGTACGACAACGCTTTAGGGGGAGCGTACGTGTGAGGGCGCGGGTCAGTGTCAGCGTACGGGTTAGGATTAGGGGACGGGTGAGGGTCAGGCTTCGGGGAAGGGTTAGGGTTAGGGTTCGGGCTAGGGTTAGGGTTAGGGGACGGGGACGGTTTAGGGTCCAGGTGAGCGTACGACAACGCTTTAGGTGGAGCGTACGTGTGAGGGCGCGGGTCAGTGTCAGCGTACGGGTTAGGATTAGGGGACGGGTGAGGGTCAGGCTTCGGGGCAGGGTTAGGGTTAGGGTTCGGGCTAGGGTTAGGGTTAGGGGACGGGGACGGTTTAGGGTCCAGGTGAGGGAACGACAACGCTTTAGGGGGAGCGTAGGTTTGAGGGCGCGGGTTAGTGTCAGCGTACGGGTTAGGATTAGGGGACGGGTGAGGGTCAGGCTTCGGGGAAGGGTTAGGGTTAGGGTTCGGGCTAGGGTTAGGGTTAGGGGACGGGGTCGGTTTAGGGTCCAGGTGAGGGTACGACAACGCTTTAGGGGGAGCGTACGTGTGAGGGCGCGGGTCAGTGTCAGCGTACGGGTTAGGATTAGGGGACAGGTGAGGGTCAGGCTTCGGGGAAGGGTTAGGGTTAGGGTTCGGGCTAGGGTTAGGGTTAGGGGACGGGGACGGTTTAGGGTCCAGGTGAGGGTACGACACCGCTTTAGGGGGAGCGTACGTGTGAGGGCGCGGGTCAGTGTCAGCGTACGGGTTAGGATTAGGGGACGGGTGAGGGTCAGGCTTCGGGGAAGGGTTAGGGTTAGGGTTCGGGCTAGGGTTAGGGTTAGGGGACGGGGACGGTTTAGGGTCCAGGTGAGGGTACGACAACGCTTTAGGGGGAGCGTACGTGTGAGGGCGCGGGTCAGTGTCAGCGTACGGGTTAGGATTAGGGGACGGGTGAGCGTCAGGCTTCGGGGAAGGGTTAGGGTTAGGGTTCGGGCTAGTGTTAGGGTTAGGGGACGGGGACGGTTTAGGGTCCAGGTGAGGGAACGACAACGCTTTAGGGGGAGCGTAGGTTTGAGGGCGCGGGTTAGTGTCAGCGTACGGGTTAAGATTAGGGGACGGGTGAGGGTCAGGCTTCGGGGAAGGTTTAGGGTTAGGGTTCGGGCTAGGGTTAGGGTTAGGGGACGGGGACGGTTTAGGGTCCAGGTGAGGGTACGACAACGCTTTAGGGGGAGCGTACGTGTGAGGGCGCGGGTCAGTGTCAGCGTACGGGTTGGGATTAGGGGACAGGTGAGGGTCAGGCTTCGGGGAAGGGTTAGGGTTAGGGTTCGGGCTAGGGTTAGGGTTAGGGGACGGGGACGGTTTAGGGTCCAGGTGAGGGTACGACAACGCTTTAGGGGGAGCGTACGTGTGAGGGCGCGGGTTAGTGTCAGCGTACGGGTTAGGATTAGGGGACGGGTGAGTGTCAGGCTTCGGGGAAGGGTTAGGGTTAGGGTTCGGGCTAGGGTTAGGGTTAGGGGACGGGGACGGTTTAGGGTCCAGGTGAGGGTACGACAACGCTTTAGGGGGAGCGTACGTGTGAGGGCGCGGGTCAGTGTCAGCGTACGGGTTAGGATTAGGGGACGGGTGAGGGTCAGGCTTCGGGGAAGGGTTAGGGTTAGGGTTCGGGCTAGGGTTAGGGTTAGGGGACGGGGACGGTTTAGCGTCCAGGTGAGGGTACGACAACGCTTTAGGGGGAGCGTACGTGTGAGGGCGCGGGTCAGTGTCAGCGTACGGGTTAGGATTAGGGGACGGGTGAGGGTCAGGCTTCGGGGAAGGGTTAGGGTTAGGGTTCGGGCTAGGGTTAGGGTTAGGGGACGGGGACGGTTTAGGGTCCAGGTGAGGGTACGACAACGCTTTAGGGGGAGCGTACGTGTGAGGGCGCGGGTCAGTGTCAGCGTACGGTTTAGGATTAGGGGACGGGTGAGGGTCAGGCTTCGGGGAAGGGTTAGGGTTAGGGTTCGGGCTAGGGTTAGGGTTAGGGGACGGGGACGGTTTAGCGTCCAGGTGAGGGTACGACAACGCTTTAGGGGGAGCGTACGTGTGAGGGCGCGGGTCAGTGTCAGCGTACGGGTTAGGATTAGGGGACGGGTGAGGGTCAGGCTTCGGGGAAGGGTTAGGGTTAGGGTTCGGGCTAGGGTTAGGGTTAGGGGACGGGGACGGTTTAGGGTCCAGGTGAGGGTACGACAACGCTTTAGGGGGAGCGTACGTGTGAGGGCGCGGGTCAGTGTCAGCGTACGGGTTAGGATTAGGGGACGGGTGAGGGTCAGGCTTCGGGGAAGGGTTAGGGTTAGGGTTCGGGCTAGGGTTAGGGTTAGGGGACGGGGACGGTTTAGGGTCCAGGTGAGGGTACGACAACGCTTTAGGGGGAGCGTACGTGTGAGGGCGCGGGTTAGTGTCAGTGTACGGGTTAGGATTAGGGGACGGGTGAGTGTCAGGCTTCGGGGAAGGGTTAGGGTTAGGGTTCGGGCTAGGGTTAGGGTTAAGGGACGGGGACGGTTTAGGGTCCAGGTGAGGGTACGACAACGCTTTAGGGGGAGCGTACGTGTGAGGGCGCGGGTCAGTGTCAGCGTACGGGTTAGGATTAGGGGACGGGTGAGCGTCAGGCTTCGGGGAAGGGTTAGGGTTAGGGTTCGGGCTACGGTTAGGGTTAGGGGACGGGGACGGTTTAGGGTCCAGGTGAGGGAACGACAACGCTTTAGGGGGAGCGTACGTGTGAGGGCGCGGGTCAGTGTCAGCGTACGGGTTAGGATAAGGGGACTGGTGAGGGTCAGGCTTCGGGGAAGGGTTAGGGTTAGGGTTCGGTCTAGGGTTAGGGTTAGGGGACGGGGACGGTTTAGGGTCCAGGTGAGGGAACGACAACGCTTTAGGGGGAGCGTACGTGTGAGGGCACGGGTCAGTGTCAGCGTACGTGTTACGATTAGGGGATGGGTGAGGGTCAGGCTTCGGGGAAGGGTTAGGGTTAGGGTTCGTGCTAGGGTTAGGGTTAGGGGACGGGGACGGTTTAGGGTCCAGGTGAGGGTACGACAACGCTTTAGGGGGTGCGTACGTGTGAGGGCACGGGTCAGTGTCAGCGTACGTGTTAGGATTAGGGGACGGGTGAGGGTCAGGCTTCGGGGAAGGGTTAGGGTTAGGGTTCGGGCTAGGGTTAGGGTTAGGGGACGGGGACGGTTTAGGGTCCAGGTGAGGGAACGACAACGCTTTAGGGGGAGCGTAGGTTTGAGGGCGTGGGTTAGTGTCAGCGTACGGGTTAGGATTAGGGGACGGGTGAGGGTCAGGCTTCGGGGAAGGGTTAGGGTTAGGGTTCGGGCTAGGGTTAGGGATAGGGGACGGGGACGGTTTAGGGTCCAGGTGAGGGTATGACAACGCTTTAGGGGGAGCGTACGTGTGAGGGCGCGGGTCAGTGTCAGCGTACGGGTTAGGATTAGGGGACAGGTGAGGGTCAGGTTTCGGGGAAGGGTTAGGGTTTGGGTTCGGGCTAGGGTTAGGGTTAGGGGACGGGGACGGTTTAGGGTCCAGGTGAGGGTACGACAACGCTTTAGGGGGAGCGTACGTGTGAGGGCGCGGGTCAGTGTCAGCGTACGGGTTAGGATTAGGGGACGGGTGAGGGTCAGGCTTCGGGGAAGGGTTAGGGTTAGGGTTCGGGCTAGGGTTAGGGTTAGGGGACGGGGACGGTTTAGGGTCCAGGTGAGGGTACGACAACGCTTTAGGGGGAGCGTACGTGTGAGGGCGCGGGTCAGTGTCAGCGTACGGGTTAGGATTAGGGGACGGGTGAGGGTCAGGCTTCGGGGAAGGGTTAGGGTTAGGGTTCGGGCTAGGGTTAGGGTTAGGGGACGGGGACGGTTTAGGGTCCAGGTGAGGGAACGACAACGCTTTAGGGGGAGCGTAGGTTTGAGGGCGTGGGTTAGTGTCAGCGTACGGGTTAGGATTAGGGGACGGGTGAGGGTCAGGCTTCGGGGAAGGGTTAGGGTTAGGGTTCGGGCTAGGGTTAGGGATAGGGGACGGGGACGGTTTAGGGTCCAGGTGAGGGTATGACAACGCTTTAGGGGGAGCGTACGTGTGAGGGCGCGGGTCAGTGTCAGCGTACGGGTTAGGATTATGGGACAGGTGAGGGTCAGGTTTCGGGGAAGGGTTAGGGTTTGGTTTCGGGCTAGGGTTAGGGTTAGGGGACGGGGACGGTTTAGGGTCCAGGTGAGTGTACGACAACGCTTTAGGGGGAGCGTACGTGTGAGGGCGCGGGTCAGTGTCAGCGTACGGGTTAGGATTAGGGGACGGGTGAGGGTCAGGCTTCGGGGAAGGGTTAGGGTTAGGGTTCGGGCTAGGGTTAGGGTTAGGGGTTGGGGACGGTTTAGGGTCCAGGTGAGGGTACGACAACGCTTTAGGGGGAGCGTACGTGTGAGGGCGCGGGTCAGTGTCAGCGTACGGGTTAGGATTAGGGGACGGGTGAGGGTCAGGCTTCGGGGAAGGGTTAGGGTTAGGGTTCGGGCTAGGGTTAGGGTTAGGGGACGGGGACGGTTTAGGGTCCAGGTGAGGGTACGACAACGCTTTAGGGGGAGCGTAAGTGTGAGGGCGCGGGTCAGTGTCAGCGTACGTGTTAGGATTATGGGATGGGTGAGGGTCAGGCTTCGGGGAAGTGTTAGGGTTAGGGTTCGGGCTAGGGTTAGGGTTAGGGGACGGGGACGGTTTAGGGTCCAGGTGAGGGTACGACAACGCTTTAGGGGGAGCGTACGTGTGAGGTTGCGGGTCAGTGTCAGCGTACGGGTTAGGATTAGGGGACGGGTGAGGGTCAGGCTTCGGGGAAGGGTTAGGATTAGGGTTCGGGCTAGGGTTAGGGTTAGGGGACGGGGACGGTTTAGGGTCCAGGTGAGGGTACGACAACGCTTTAGGGGGAGCGTACGTGTGAGGGCGCGAGTCAGTGTCAGCGTACGGGTTAGGATTAGGGGACGGGTGAGGGTCAGGCTTCGTGGAAGGGTTAGGGTTAGGGTTCGGGCTAGGGTTAGGGTTAGGGGACGGGGACGGTTTAGCGTCCAGGTGAGGGTACGATAACGCTTTAGGGGGAGCGTACGTGTGAGGGCGCGGGTCAGTGTCAGCGTACGGGTTAGGATTAGGGGACGGGTGAGGGTCAGGCTTCGGGGAAGGGTTAGGGTTAGGGTTCGGGCTAGGGTTAGGGTTAGGGGACGGGGACGGTTTAGGGTCCAGGTGAGGGAACGACAACGCTTTAGGGGGAGCGTACGTGTGAGGGCGCGGGTCAGTGTCAGCGTACGGGTTAGGATTAGGGGACGGGTGAGGGTCAGGCTTCGGGGAAGGGTTAGGGTTAGGGTTCGGGCTAGGGTTAGGGTTAGGGGACGGGAACGGTTTAGGGTCCAGGTGAGGGAACGACAACGCTTTAGGGGGAGCGTACGTGTGAGGGCGCGGGTCAGTGTCAGCGTACGGGTTAGGATTAGGGGACGGGTGAGGGTCAGTCTTCGGGAAGGGTTAGGGTTAGGGTTCGGGCTAGGGTTAGGGTTAGGGGATGGGGACGGTTTAGGGTCCAGGTGAGTGTACGACAATGCTTTAGGGGGAGCGTAGGTTTGAGGGCGTGGGTTAGTGTCAGCGTACGGGTTAAGATTAGGGGACGGGTGAGGGTCAGGCTTCGGGTAAGGGTTAGGGTTAGGGTTCGGGCTAGGGTTAGGGTTAGGGGACGGGGATGGTTTAGGGTCCAGGTGAGGGTACGACAACGCTTTAGGGGGAGCGTACGTGTGAGGGCGTGGGTCAGTGTCAGCGTACGGGTTAGGATTAGGGGACGGGTGAGGGTCAGGCTTCGGGGAAGGGTTAGGGTTAGGGTTCGGGCTAGGGTTAGGGTTAGGGGACGGGGACGGTTTAGGGTCCAGGTGAGGGTACGACAACGCTTTAGGGGGAGCGTACGTGTGAGGGCGCGGGTCAGTGTCAGCGTACGGGTTAGGATTAGGGGACGGGTGAGCGTCAGGCTTCGGGGAATGGTTAGGGTTAGGGTTCGGGCTACGGTTAGGGTTAGGGGACGGGGACGGTTTAGGGTCCAGGTGAGGGAACGACAACGCTTTAGGGGGAGCGTACGTGTGAGGGCGCGGGTCAGTGTCAGCGTACGGGTTAGGATAAGGGGACGGGTGAGGGTCAGGCTTCGGGGAAGGGTTAGGTTTAGGGTTCGGTCTAGGGTTAGGGTTAGGGGACGGGGACGGTTTAGGGTCCAGGTGAGGGAACGACAACGCTTTAGGGGGAGCGTACGTGTGAGGGCGCGGGTCAGTGTCAGCGTTCTGGTTAGGATTAGGGGACGGGTGAGGGTCAGGCTTCGGGGAAGGGTTAGGGTTAGGGTTCGGGCTAGGGTTAGGGTTAGGGGACTGGGACGGTTTAGGGTCCAGGTGAGGGTACGACAACGCTTTAGGGGGAGCGTACGTGTGAGGGCGCGGGTCAGTGTCAGCGTACGGGTTAGGATTAGGGGACGGGTGAGGGTCAGGCTTCGGGGCAGGGTTAGGGTTAGGGTTCGGGCTAGGGTTAGGGTTAGGGGACGGGGACGGTTTAGGGTCCAGGTGAGGGAACGACAACGCTTTAGGGGGAGCGTAGGTTTGAGGGCGCGGGTTAGTGTCAGCGTACGGGTTAGGATTAGGGGACGGGTGAGGGTCAGGCTTCGGGGAGGGGTTAGGGTTAGGGTTCGGGCTAGGGTTAGGGTTGGGGGACGGGGACGGTTTAGGGTCCAGGTGAGGGTACGACAACGCTTTAGGGGGAGCGTACGTGTGAGGGCGCGGGTCAGTGTCAGCGTACGGGTTAGGATTAGGGGACAGGTGAGGGTCAGGCTTCGGGGAAGGGTTAGGGTTAGGGTTCGGGCTAGGGTTAGGGTTAGGGGACGGGGACGGTTTAGGGTCCAGGTGAGGGTACGACAACGCTTTAGGGGGAGCGTACGTGTGAGGGCGCGGGTCAGTGTCAGCGTACGGGTTAGGATTAGGGGACGGGTGAGGGTCAGGCTTCGGGGAAGGGTTAGGGTTAGGGTTCGGGCTAGGGTTAGGGTTAGGGGTTGGGGACGGTTTAGGGTCCAGGTGAGGGTACGACAACGCTTTAGGGGGAGCGTACGTGTGAGGGCGCGGGTCAGTGTCAGCGTACGTGTTAGGATTAGGGGACGGGTGAGGGTCAGGCTTCGGGGAAGGGTTAGGGTTAGGGTTCGGGCTAGGGTTAGGGTTAGGGGACGGGGACGGTTTAGGGTCCAGGTGAGGGTACGACAACGCTTTAGGGGGAGCGTAAGTGTGAGGGCGCGGGTCAGTGTCAGCGTACGGGTTAGGATTAGGGGACGGGTGAGGGTCAGGCTTCGGGGAAGGGTTAGGGTTAGGGTTCGGGCTAGGGTTAGGGTTAGGGGACGGGGACGGTTTAGGGTCCAGGTGAGGGTACGACAACGCTTTAGGGGGAGCGTACGTGTGAGGGCGCGGGTCAGTGTCAGCGTACGGGTTAGGATTAGGGGACGGGTGAGGGTCAGGCTTCGGGGAAGGGTTAGGGTTAGGGTTCGGGCTAGGGTTAGGGTTAGGGGACGGGGACGGTTTACGGTCCAGGTGAGGGTACGAAAACGCTTTAGGGGGAGCGTACGTGTGAGGGCGCGGGTCAGTGTCAGCGTACGGGTTAGGATTAGGGGACGGGTGAGGGTCAGGCTTCATGGAAGTGTTAGGGTTAGGGTTCGGGCTAGGGTTAGGGTTAGGGGATGGGGACGGTTTAGGGTCCAGGTGAGGGTACGACAACGTTTTAGGGGGAGCGTACGTGTGAGGGCGCGGGTCAGTGTCAGCGTACGGGTTAGGATTAGGGGACGGGTGAGGGTCAGGCTTCGGGGAAGGGTTAGGGTTAGGGTTCGGGCTAGGGTTAGGGTTAGGTGACGGGGACGGTTTAGGGTCCAGGTGAGGGTACGACAACGCTTTAGGGGGAGCGTACGTGTGAGGGCGCGGGTCAGTGTCAGCGTACGTGTTAGGATTAGGGGACGGGTGAGGGTCAGGCTTCGGGGAAGGATTAGGGTTAGGGTTCGGGCTAGGGTTAGGTTTAGCGGACGGGGACGGTTAAGGGTCCAGGTGAGGGTATGACAACGCTTTAGGGGGAGCGTACGTGTGAGGGCGCGGGTCAGTGTCAGCGTACGGGTTAGGATTAGGGGACGGGTGAGGGTCAGGCTTCGGGGAAGGGTTAGGGTTAGGGTTCGGGCTAGGGTTAGGGTTAGGGGACGGGGACGGTTTAGGGTCCAGGTGAGGGTACGACAACGCTTTAGGGGGAGCGTACGTGTGAGGGCGCGGGTTAGTGTCAGCGTACGGGTTAGGATTAGGGGACGGTTGAGTGTCAGGCTTCGGGGAAGGGTTAGGGTTAGGGTTCGGGCTAGGGTTAGAGTTAGGGGACGGGGACGGTTTAGGGTCCAGGTGAGGGTACGACAACGCTTTAGGGGGAGCGTACGTGTGAGGGCGCGGGTCAGTGTCAGCGTACGGGTTAGGATTAGGGGACGGGTGAGGGTCAGGCTTCGGGGAAGGGTTAGGATTAGGGTTCGGGCTAGGGTTAGGGTTAGGGGACGGGGACGGTTTAGGGTCCAGGTGAGGGTACGACAACGCTTTAGGGGGAGCGTAAGTGTGAGGGCGCGGGTCAGTGTCAGCGTACGGGTTAGGATTAGGGGACGGGTGAGGGTCAGGCTTCGGGGAAGGGTTAGGGTTAGGGTTCGGGCTAGGGTTAGGGTTAGGGGACGGGGACGGTTTAGGGTCCAGGTGAGGGTACGACAACGCTTTAGGGGGAGCGTACGTGTGAGGGCGCGGGTTAGTGTCAGCGTACGGGTTAGGATTAGGGGATGGGTGAGTGTCAGGCTTCGGGGTAGGGTTAGGGTTAGGGTTCGGGCTAGGGTTAGAGTTAGGGGACGGGGACGGTTTAGGGTCCAGGTGAGGGTACGACAACGCTTTAGGGGGAGCGTACGTGTGAGGGCGCGGGTCAGTGTCAGCGTACGGGTTAGGATTAGGGGACGGGTGAGGGTCAGGCTTCGGGGAAGGGTTAGGATTAGGGTTCGGGCTAGGGTTAGGGTTAGGGGACGGGGACGGTTTAGGGTCCAGGTGAGGGTACGACAACGCTTTAGGGGGAGCGTACGTGTGAGGGCGCGAGTCAGTGTCAGCGTACGGGTTAGGATTAGGGGACGGGTGAGGGTCAGGCTTCGGGGAAGGGTTAGGGTTAGGGTTCGGGCTAGGGTTAGGGTTAGGGGACGGGGACGGTTTAGGGTCCAGGTGAGGGTACGACAACGCTTTAGGGGGAGCGTACGTGTGAGGGCGCGGGTCAGTGTCAGCGTACGTGTTAGGATTAGGGGACGGGTGAGGGCCAGGCTTCGGGGAAGGGTTAGGGTTAGGGTTCGGGCTAGGGTTAGGGTTAGGGGACGGGGACGGTTTAGGGTCCAGGTGAGGGTACGACAACGCTTTAGGGGGAGCGTACGTGTGAGGGCGCGAGTCAGTGTCAGCGTACGGGTTAGGATTAGGGGACGGGTGAGGGTCAGGCTTCGGGGAAGGGTTAGGGTTAGGGTTCGGGCTAGGGTTAGGGTTAGGGGACGGGGACGGTTTAGGGTCCAGGTGAGGGTACGACAACGCTTTAGGGGGAGCGTACGTGTGAGGGCGCGGGTTAGTGTCAGCGTACGGGTTAGGATTAGGGGACGGGTGAGTGTCAGGCTTCGGGGAAGGGTTAGGGTTAGGGTTCGGGCTAGGGTTAGAGTTAGGGGACGGGGACGGTTTAGGGTCCAGGTGAGGGTACGACAACGCTTTAGGGGGAGCGTACGTGTGAGGGCGCGGGTCAGTGTCAGCGTACGGTTTAGGATTAGGGGACGGGTGAGGGTCAGGCTTCGTGGAAGGGTTAGGGTTAGGGTTCGTGCTAGGGTTAGGGTTAGGGGACGGGGACGGTTTAGCGTCCAGGTGAGGGTACGATAACGCTTTAGGGGGAGCGTACGTGTGAGGGCGCGGGTCAGTGTCAGCGTACGGGTTAGGATTAGGGGACGGGTGAGGGTCAGGCTTCGGGGAAGGGTTAGGGTTAGGGTTCGGGCTAGGGTTAGGGTTAGGGGACGGGGACGGTTTAGCGTCCAGGTGAGGGAACGACAACGCTTTAGGGGGAGCGTACGTGTGAGGGCGCGGGTCAGTGTCAGCGTACGGGTTAGGATTAGGGGACGGGTGAGGGTCAGGCTTCGGGGAAGGGTTAGGGTTAGGGTTCGGGCTAGGGTTAGGGTTAGGGGACGGGGACGGTTTAGGGTCCAGGTGAGGGAACGACAACGCTTTAGGGGGAGCGTACGTGTGAGGGCGCGGGTCAGTGTCAGCGTACGGGTTAGGATTAGGGGACGGGTGAGGGTCAGGCTTCGGGGAAGGGTTAGGGTTAGGGTTCGGGCTAGGGTTAGGGTTAGGGGACGGGGACGGTTTAGGGTCCAGGTGAGGGTACGACAACGCTTTAGGGGGAGCGTACGTGTGAGGGCGCGGGTCAGTGTCAGCGTACGGGTTAGGATTAGGGGACGGGTGAGGGTCAGGCTTCGGGGAAGGGTTAGGGTTAGGGTTCGGGCTAGGGTTAGGGTTAGGGGACGGGGACGGTTTAGGGTACAGGTGAGGGTACGACAACGCTTTAGGGGGAGCGTACGTGTGAGGGCGCGGGTCAGTGTCAGCGTACGGGTTAGGATTAGGGGACGGGTGAGGGTCAGTCTTCGGGAAGGGTTAGGGTTAGGGTTAGGGCTAGGGTTAGGGTTAGGGGATGGGGACGGTTTAGGGTCCAGGTGAGTGTACCACAACGCTTTAGGGGGAGCGTAGGTTTGAGGGCGTGGGTTAGTGTCAGCGTACGGGTTAAGATTAGGGGACGGGTGAGGGTCAGTCTTCGGGAAGGGTTAGGGTTAGGGTTCGGGCTAGGGTTAGGGTTAGGGGACGGGGACGGTTTAGGGTCCAGGTGAGGGTACGACAACGCTTTAGGGGGAGCGTACGTGTGAGGGCGCGGGTCAGTGTCATCGTACGGGTTAGGATTAGGGGACGGGTGAGGGTCAGGCTTCGGGGAAGGGTTAGGGTTAGGGTTCGGGCTAGGGTTAGGGTTAGGGGACGGGGACGGTTTAGGGTCCAGGTGAGGGTACGACAACGCTTTAGGGGGAGCGTACGTGTGAGGGCGCGGGTCAGTGTCAGCGTACGGGTTAGGATTAGGGGACGGGTGAGGGTCAGGCTTCGGGGAAGGGTTAGGGTTAGGGTTCGGGCTAGGGTTAGGGTTAGGGGACGGGGACGGTTTAGGGTCCAGGTGAGGGTACGACAACGCTTTAGGGGGAGCGTACGTGTGAGGGCGCGAGTCAGTGTCAGCGTACGGGTTAGGATTAGGGGACGGGTGAGGGTCAGGCTTCGGGGAAGGGTTAGGGTTAGGGTTCGGGCTAGGGTTAGGGTTAGGGGACGGGGACGGTTTAGGGTCCAGGTGAGGGTACGACAACGCTTTAGGGGGAGCGTAAGTGTGAGGGCGCGGGTCAGTGTCAGCGTACGGGTTAGGATTAGGGGACGGGTGAGGGTCAGGCTTTGTGGAAGGGTTAGGGTTAGGGTTCGGGCTAGGGTTAGGGTTAGGGGACGGGGACGGTTTAGCGTCCAGGTGAGGGTACGATAACGCTTTAGGGGGAGCGTACGTGTGAGGGCGCGGGTCAGTGTCAGCGTACGGGTTAGGATTAGGGGACGGGTGAGGGTCAGGCTTCGGGGAAGGGTTAGGGTTAGGGTTCGGGCTAGGGTTAGGGTTAGGGGACGGGGACGGTTTAGGGTCCAGGTGAGGGTACGACAACGCTTTAGGGGGAGCGTACGTGTGAGGGCGCGGATCAGTGTCAGCGTACGGGTTAGGATTAGGGGACGGGTGAGGGTCAGGCTTCGGGGAAGGGTTAGGGTTAGGGTTCGGGCTAGGGTTAGAGTTAGGGGACGGGGACGGTTTAGGGTCCAGGTGAGGGTACGACAACGCTTTAGGGGAAGCGTACGTGTGAGGGCGCGGGTCAGTGTCAGCGTACGGGTTAGGATTAGGGGACGGGTGAGGGTCAGGCTTCGGGGAAGGGTTAGGGTTAGGGTTCGGGCTAGGGTTAGGGTTAGGGGACGGGGACGGTTTAGGGTCCAGGTGAGGGAACGACAACGCTTTAGGGGGAGCGTACGTGTGAGGGCGCGGGTTAGTGTCAGCGTACGGGTTAGGATTAGGGGATGGGTGAGTGTCAGGCTTCGGGGTAGGGTTAGGGTTAGGGTTCGGGCTAGGGTTAGAGTTAGGGGACGGGGACGGTTTAGGGTCCAGGTGAGGGTACGACAACGCTTTAGGGGGAGCGTACGTGTGAGGGCGCGGGTCAGTGTCAGCGTACGGGTTAGGATTAGGGGACGGGTGAGGGTCAGGCTTCGGGGAAGGGTTAGGATTAGGGTTCGGGCTAGGGTTAGGGTTAGGGGACGGGGACGGTTTAGGGTCCAGGTGAGGGTACGACAACGCTTTAGGGGGAGCGTACGTGTGAGGGCGCGAGTCAGTGTCAGCGTACGGGTTAGGATTAGGGGACGGGTGAGGGTCAGGCTTCGGGGAAGGGTTAGGGTTAGGGTTCGGGCTAGGGTTAGGGTTAGGGGACGGGGACGGTTTAGGGTCCAGGTGAGGGTACGACAACGCTTTAGGGGGAGCGTACGTGTGAGGGCGCGGGTCAGTGTCAGCGTACGTGTTAGGATTAGGGGACGGGTGAGGGCCAGGCTTCGGGGAAGGGTTAGGGTTAGGGTTCGGGCTAGGGTTAGGGTTAGGGGACGGGGACGGTTTAGGGTCCAGGTGAGGGTACGACAACGCTTTAGGGGGAGCGTACGTGTGAGGGCGCGAGTCAGTGTCAGCGTACGGGTTAGGATTAGGGGACGGGTGAGGGTCAGGCTTCGGGGAAGGGTTAGGGTTAGGGTTCGGGCTAGGGTTAGGGTTAGGGGACGGGGACGGTTTAGGGTCCAGGTGAGGGTACGACAACGCTTTAGGGGGAGCGTACGTGTGAGGGCGCGGGTTAGTGTCAGCGTACGGGTTAGGATTAGGGGACGGGTGAGTGTCAGGCTTCGGGGAAGGGTTAGGGTTAGGGTTCGGGCTAGGGTTAGAGTTAGGGGACGGGGACGGTTTAGGGTCCAGGTGAGGGTACGACAACGCTTTAGGGGGAGCGTACGTGTGAGGGCGCGGGTCAGTGTCAGCGTACGGTTTAGGATTAGGGGACGGGTGAGGGTCAGGCTTCGTGGAAGGGTTAGGGTTAGGGTTCGTGCTAGGGTTAGGGTTAGGGGACGGGGACGGTTTAGCGTCCAGGTGAGGGTACGATAACGCTTTAGGGGGAGCGTACGTGTGAGGGCGCGGGTCAGTGTCAGCGTACGGGTTAGGATTAGGGGACGGGTGAGGGTCAGGCTTCGGGGAAGGGTTAGGGTTAGGGTTCGGGCTAGGGTTAGGGTTAGGGGACGGGGACGGTTTAGCGTCCAGGTGAGGGAACGACAACGCTTTAGGGGGAGCGTACGTGTGAGGGCGCGGGTCAGTGTCAGCGTACGGGTTAGGATTAGGGGACGGGTGAGGGTCAGGCTTCGGGGAAGGGTTAGGGTTAGGGTTCGGGCTAGGGTTAGGGTTAGGGGACGGGGACGGTTTAGGGTCCAGGTGAGGGAACGACAACGCTTTAGGGGGAGCGTACGTGTGAGGGCGCGGGTCAGTGTCAGCGTACGGGTTAGGATTAGGGGACGGGTGAGGGTCAGGCTTCGGGGAAGGGTTAGGGTTAGGGTTCGGGCTAGGGTTAGGGTTAGGGGACGGGGACGGTTTAGGGTCCAGGTGAGGGTACGACAACGCTTTAGGGGGAGCGTACGTGTGAGGGCGCGGGTCAGTGTCAGCGTACGGGTTAGGATTAGGGGACGGGTGAGGGTCAGGCTTCGGGGAAGGGTTAGGGTTAGGGTTCGGGCTAGGGTTAGGGTTAGGGGACGGGGACGGTTTAGGGTACAGGTGAGGGTACGACAACGCTTTAGGGGGAGCGTACGTGTGAGGGCGCGGGTCAGTGTCAGCGTACGGGTTAGGATTAGGGGACGGGTGAGGGTCAGTCTTCGGGAAGGGTTAGGGTTAGGGTTAGGGCTAGGGTTAGGGTTAGGGGATGGGGACGGTTTAGGGTCCAGGTGAGTGTACCACAACGCTTTAGGGGGAGCGTAGGTTTGAGGGCGTGGGTTAGTGTCAGCGTACGGGTTAAGATTAGGGGACGGGTGAGGGTCAGTCTTCGGGAAGGGTTAGGGTTAGGGTTCGGGCTAGGGTTAGGGTTAGGGGACGGGGACGGTTTAGGGTCCAGGTGAGGGTACGACAACGCTTTAGGGGGAGCGTACGTGTGAGGGCGCGGGTCAGTGTCATCGTACGGGTTAGGATTAGGGGACGGGTGAGGGTCAGGCTTCGGGGAAGGGTTAGGGTTAGGGTTCGGGCTAGGGTTAGGGTTAGGGGACGGGGACGGTTTAGGGTCCAGGTGAGGGTACGACAACGCTTTAGGGGGAGCGTACGTGTGAGGGCGCGGGTCAGTGTCAGCGTACGGGTTAGGATTAGGGGACGGGTGAGGGTCAGGCTTCGGGGAAGGGTTAGGGTTAGGGTTCGGGCTAGGGTTAGGGTTAGGGGACGGGGACGGTTTAGGGTCCAGGTGAGGGTACGACAACGCTTTAGGGGGAGCGTACGTGTGAGGGCGCGAGTCAGTGTCAGCGTACGGGTTAGGATTAGGGGACGGGTGAGGGTCAGGCTTCGGGGAAGGGTTAGGGTTAGGGTTCGGGCTAGGGTTAGGGTTAGGGGACGGGGACGGTTTAGGGTCCAGGTGAGGGTACGACAACGCTTTAGGGGGAGCGTAAGTGTGAGGGCGCGGGTCAGTGTCAGCGTACGGGTTAGGATTAGGGGACGGGTGAGGGTCAGGCTTTGTGGAAGGGTTAGGGTTAGGGTTCGGGCTAGGGTTAGGGTTAGGGGACGGGGACGGTTTAGCGTCCAGGTGAGGGTACGATAACGCTTTAGGGGGAGCGTACGTGTGAGGGCGCGGGTCAGTGTCAGCGTACGGGTTAGGATTAGGGGACGGGTGAGGGTCAGGCTTCGGGGAAGGGTTAGGGTTAGGGTTCGGGCTAGGGTTAGGGTTAGGGGACGGGGACGGTTTAGGGTCCAGGTGAGGGTACGACAACGCTTTAGGGGGAGCGTACGTGTGAGGGCGCGGATCAGTGTCAGCGTACGGGTTAGGATTAGGGGACGGGTGAGGGTCAGGCTTCGGGGAAGGGTTAGGGTTAGGGTTCGGGCTAGGGTTAGAGTTAGGGGACGGGGACGGTTTAGGGTCCAGGTGAGGGTACGACAACGCTTTAGGGGAAGCGTACGTGTGAGGGCGCGGGTCAGTGTCAGCGTACGGGTTAGGATTAGGGGACGGGTGAGGGTCAGGCTTCGGGGAAGGGTTAGGGTTAGGGTTCGGGCTAGGGTTAGGGTTAGGGGACGGGGACGGTTTAGGGTCCAGGTGAGGGAACGACAACGCTTTAGGGGGAGCGTACGTGTGAGGGCGCGGGTCAGTGTCAGCGTACAGCTTAGGATTAGGGGACGGGTGAGGGTCAGGCTTCGGGGAAGGGTTAGGGTTAGGGTTCGGGCTAGGGTTAGGGTTAGGGGCCGGGGACGGTTTAGGGTCCAGGTGAGGGAACGACAACGCTTTAGGGGGAGCGTACGTGTGAGGGCGCGGGTCAGTGTCAGCGTACGGGTTAGGATTAGGGGACGGGTGAGGGTCAGGCTTCGGGGAAGGGTTAGGGTTAGGGTTCGGGCTAGGGTTAGGGTTAGGGGACGGGGACGGTTTAGGGTCCAGGTGAGGGTACGACAACGCTTTAGGGGGAGCGTACGTGTGAGGGCGCGGGTCAGTGTCAGCGTACGGGTTAGGATTAGGGGACGGGTGAGGGTCAGGCTTCGGGGAAGGGTTAGGGTTAGGGTTCGGGCTAGGGTTAGGGTTAGGGGACGGGGACGGTTTAGGGTCCAGGTGAGCGTACGACAACGCTTTAGGTGGAGCGTACGTGTGAGGGCGCGGGTCAGTGTCAGCGTACGGGTTAGGATTAGGGGACGGGTGAGGGTCAGGCTTCGGGGCAGGGTTAGGGTTAGGGTTCGGGCTAGGGTTAGGGTTAGGGGACGGGGACGGTTTAGGGTCCAGGTGAGGGAACGACAACGCTTTAGGGGGAGCGTAGGTTTGAGGGCGCGGGTTAGTGTCAGCGTACGGGTTAGGATTAGGGGACGGGTGAGGGTCAGGCTTCGGGGAAGGGTTAGGGTTAGGGTTCGGGCTAGGGTTAGGGTTAGGGGACGGGGTCGGTTTAGGGTCCAGGTGAGGGTACGACAACGCTTTAGGGGGAGCGTACGTGTGAGGGCGCGGGTCAGTGTCAGCGTACGGGTTAGGATTAGGGGACGGGTGAGGGTCAGGCTTCGGGGAAGGGTTAGGGTTAGGGTTCGGGCTAGGGTTAGGGTTAGGGGACGGGGACGGTTTAGGGTCCAGGTGAGGGTACGACAACGCTTTAGGGGGAGCGTACGTGTGAGGGCGCGGATCAGTGTCAGCGTACGGGTTAGGATTAGGGGACGGGTGAGGGTCAGGCTTCGGGGAAGGGTTAGGGTTAGGGTTCGGGCTAGGGTTAGAGTTAGGGGACGGGGACGGTTTAGGGTCCAGGTGAGGGTACGACAACGCTTTAGGGGAAGCGTACGTGTGAGGGCGCGGGTCAGTGTCAGCGTACGGGTTAGGATTAGGGGACGGGTGAGGGTCAGGCTTCGGGGAAGGGTTAGGGTTAGGGTTCGGGCTAGGGTTAGGGTTAGGGGACGGGGACGGTTTAGGGTCCAGGTGAGGGAACGACAACGCTTTAGGGGGAGCGTACGTGTGAGGGCACGGGTCAGTGTCAGCGTACAGCTTAGGATTAGGGGACGGGTGAGGGTCAGGCTTCGGGGAAGGGTTAGGGTTAGGGTTCGGGCTAGGGTTAGGGTTAGGGGCCGGGGACGGTTTAGGGTCCAGGTGAGGGAACGACAACGCTTTAGGGGGAGCGTACGTGTGAGGGCGCGGGTCAGTGTCAGCGTACGGGTTAGGATTAGGGGACGGGTGAGGGTCAGGCTTCGGGGAAGGGTTAGGGTTAGGGTTCGGGCTAGGGTTAGGGTTAGGGGACGGGGACGGTTTAGGGTCCAGGTGAGGGTACGACAACGCTTTAGGGGGAGCGTACGTGTGAGGGCGCGGGTCAGTGTCAGCGTACGGGTTAGGATTAGGGGACGGGTGAGGGTCAGGCTTCGGGGAAGGGTTAGGGTTAGGGTTCGGGCTAGGGTTAGGGTTAGGGGACGGGGACGGTTTAGGGTCCAGGTGAGCGTACGACAACGCTTTAGGTGGAGCGTACGTGTGAGGGCGCGGGTCAGTGTCAGCGTACGGGTTAGGATTAGGGGACGGGTGAGGGTCAGGCTTCGGGGCAGGGTTAGGGTTAGGGTTCGGGCTAGGGTTAGGGTTAGGGGACGGGGACGGTTTAGGGTCCAGGTGAGGGAACGACAACGCTTTAGGGGGAGCGTAGGTTTGAGGGCGCGGGTTAGTGTCAGCGTACGGGTTAGGATTAGGGGACGGGTGAGGGTCAGGCTTCGGGGAAGGGTTAGGGTTAGGGTTCGGGCTAGGGTTAGGGTTAGGGGACGGGGTCGGTTTAGGGTCCAGGTGAGGGTACGACAACGCTTTAGGGGGAGCGTACGTGTGAGGGCGCGGGTCAGTGTCAGCGTACGGGTTAGGATTAGGGGACAGGTGAGGGTCAGGCTTCGGGGAAGGGTTAGGGTTAGGGTTCGGGCTAGGGTTAGGGTTAGGGGACGGGGACGGTTTAGGGTCCAGGTGAGGGTACGACACCGCTTTAGGGGGAGCGTACGTGTGAGGGCGCGGGTCAGTGTCAGCGTACGGGTTAGGATTAGGGGACGGGTGAGGGTCAGGCTTCGGGGAAGGGTTAGGGTTAGGGTTCGGGCTAGGGTTAGGGTTAGGGGACGGGGACGGTTTAGGGTCCAGGTGAGGGTACGACAACGCTTTAGGGGGAGCGTACGTGTGAGGGCGCGGGTCAGTGTCAGCGTACGGGTTAGGATTAGGGGACGGGTGAGCGTCAGGCTTCGGGGAAGGGTTAGGGTTAGGGTTCGGGCTAGTGTTAGGGTTAGGGGACGGGGACGGTTTAGGGTCCAGGTGAGGGAACAACAACGCTTTAGGGGGAGCGTAGGTTTGAGGGCGCGGGTTAGTGTCAGCGTACGGGTTAAGATTAGGGGACGGGTGAGGGTCAGGCTTCGGGGAAGGTTTAGGGTTAGGGTTCGGGCTAGGGTTAGGGTTAGGGGACGGGGACGGTTTAGGGTCCAGGTGAGGGTACGACAACGCTTTAGGGGGAGCGTACGTGTGAGGGCGCGGGTCAGTGTCAGCGTACGGGTTGGGATTAGGGGACAGGTGAGGGTCAGGCTTCGGGGAAGGGTTAGGGTTAGGGTTCGGGCTAGGGTTAGGGTTAGGGGACGGGGACGGTTTAGGGTCCAGGTGAGGGTACGACAACGCTTTAGGGGGAGCGTACGTGTGAAGGCGCGGGTTAGTGTCAGCGTACGGGTTAGGATTAGGGGACGGGTGAGTGTCAGGCTTCGGGGAAGGGTTAGGGTTAGGGTTCGGGCTAGGGTTAGGGTTAGGGGACGGGGACGGTTTAGGGTCCAGGTGAGGGTACGACAACGCTTTAGGGGGAGCGTACGTGTGAGGGCGCGGGTCAGTGTCAGCGTACGGGTTAGGATTAGGGGACGGGTGAGGGTCAGGCTTCGGGGAAGGGTTAGGGTTAGGGTTCGGGCTAGGGTTAGGGTTAGGGGACGGGGACGGTTTAGCGTCCAGGTGAGGGTACGACAACGCTTTAGGGGGAGCGTACGTGTGAGGGCGCGGGTCAGTGTCAGCGTACGGGTTAGGATTAGGGGACGGGTGAGGGTCAGGCTTCGGGGAAGGGTTAGGGTTAGGGTTCGGGCTAGGGTTAGGGTTAGGGGACGGGGACGGTTTAGGGTCCAGGTGAGGGTACGACAACGCTTTAGGGGGAGCGTACGTGTGAGGGCGCGGGTCAGTGTCAGCGTACGGTTTAGGATTAGGGGACGGGTGAGGGTCAGGCTTCGGGGAAGGGTTAGGGTTAGGGTTCGGGCTAGGGTTAGGGTTAGGGGACGGGGACGGTTTAGCGTCCAGGTGAGGGTACGACAACGCTTTAGGGGGAGCGTACGTGTGAGGGCGCGGGTCAGTGTCAGCGTACGGGTTAGGATTAGGGGACGGGTGAGGGTCAGGCTTCGGGGAAGGGTTAGGGTTAGGGTTCGGGCTAGGCTTAGGGTTAGGGGACGGGGACGGTTTAGGGTCCAGGTGAGGGTACGACAACGCTTTAGGGGGAGCGTACGTGTGAGGGCGCGGGTCAGTGTCAGCGTACGGGTTAGGATTAGGGGACGGGTGAGGGTCAGGCTTCGGGGAAGGGTTAGGGTTAGGGTTCGGGCTAGGGTTAGGGTTAGGGGACGGGGACGGTTTAGGGTCCAGGTGAGGGTACGACAACGCTTTAGGGGGAGCGTACGTGTGAGGGCGCGGGTCAGTGTCAGCGTACGGGTTAGGATTAGGGGACGGGTGAGGGTCAGGCTTCGGGGAAGGGTTAGGGTTAGGGTTCGGGCTAGGGTTAGGGTTAGGGGACGGGGACGGTTTAGGGTCCAGGTGAGGGTACGACAACGCTTTAGGGGGAGCGTACGTGTGAGGGCGCGGGTTAGTGTCAGTGTACGGGTTAGGATTAGGGGACGGGTGAGTGTCAGGCTTCGGGGAAGGGTTAGGGTTAGGGTTCGGGCTAGGGTTAGGGTTAAGGGACGGGGACGGTTTAGGGTCCAGGTGAGGGTACGACAACGCTTTAGGGGGAGCGTACGTGTGAGGGCGCGGGTCAGTGTCAGCGTACGGGTTAGGATTAGGGGACGGGTGAGCGTCAGGCTTCGGGGAAGGGTTAGGGTTAGGGTTCGGGCTACGGTTAGGGTTAGAGGACGGGGACGGTTTAGGGTCCAGGTGAGGGAACGACAACGCTTTAGGGGGAGCGTACGTGTGAGGGCGCGGGTCAGTGTCAGCGTACGGGTTAGGATAAGGGGACTGGTGAGGGTCAGGCTTCGGGGAAGGGTTAGGGTTAGGGTTCGGTCTAGGGTTAGGGTTAGGGGACGGGGACGGTTTAGGGTCCAGGTGAGGGAACGACAACGCTTTAGGGGGAGCATACGTGTGAGGGCACGGGTCAGTGTCAGCGTACGTGTTACGATTAGGGGATGGGTGAGGGTCAGGCTTCGGGGAAGGGTTAGGGTTAGGGTTCGTGCTAGGGTTAGGGTTAGGGGACGGGGACGGTTTAGGGTCCAGGTGAGGGTACGACAACGCTTTAGGGGGTGCGTACGTGTGAGGGCACGGGTCAGTGTCAGCGTACGTGTTAGGATTAGGGGACGGGTGAGGGTCAGGCTTCGGGGAAGGGTTAGGGTTAGGGTTCGGGCTAGGGTTAGGGTTAGGGGACGGGGACGGTTTAGGGTCCAGGTGAGGGAACGACAACGCTTTAGGGGGAGCGTAGGTTTGAGGGCGTGGGTTAGTGTCAGCGTACGGGTTAGGATTAGGGGACGGGTGAGGGTCAGGCTTCGGGGAAGGGTTAGGGTTAGGGTTCGGGCTAGGGTTAGGGATAGGGGACGGGGACGGTTTAGGGTCCAGGTGAGGGTATGACAACGCTTTAGGGGGAGCGTACGTGTGAGGGCGCGGGTCAGTGTCAGCGTACGGGTTAGGATTAGGGGACAGGTGAGGGTCAGGTTTCGGGGAAGGGTTAGGGTTTGGGTTCGGGCTAGGGTTAGGGTTAGGGGACGGGGACGGTTTAGGGTCCAGGTGAGTGTACGACAACGCTTTAGGGGGAGCGTACGTGTGAGGGCGCGGGTTAGTGTCAGCGTACGGGTTAGGATTAGGGGACGGGTGAGGGTCAGGCTTCGGGGAAGGGTTAGGGTTAGGGTTCGGGCTAGGGTTAGGGTTAGGGGTTGGGGACGGTTTAGGGTCCAGGTGAGGGTACGACAACGCTTTAGGGGGAGCGTACGTGTGAGGGCGCGGGTCAGTGTCAGCGTACGGGTTAGGATTAGGGGACGGGTGAGGGTCAGGCTTCGGGGAAGGGTTAGGGTTAGGGTTCGGGCTAGGGTTAGGGTTAGGGGACGGGGACGGTTTAGGGTCCAGGTGAGGGTACGACAACGCTTTAGGGGGAGCGTACGTGTGAGGGCGCGGGTCAGTGTCAGCGTACGGGTTAGGATTAGGGGACGGGTGAGGGTCAGGCTTCGGGGAAGGGTTAGGGTTAGGGTTCGGGCTAGGGTTAGGGTTAGGGGACGGGGACGGTTTAGGGTCCAGGTGAGGGAACGACAACGCTTTAGGGGGAGCGTAGGTTTGAGGGCGTGGGTTAGTGTC
Source organism: Grampus griseus (assembly GCF_964374135.1). Taxonomy (NCBI): domain Eukaryota; kingdom Metazoa; phylum Chordata; class Mammalia; order Artiodactyla; family Delphinidae; genus Grampus; species Grampus griseus. The sequence continues at coordinate 693,222 of NW_028133331.1, read as the reverse complement.
AGCGTACGGGTTAGGATTAGGGGACGGGTGAGGGTCAGGCTTCGGGGAAGGGTTAGGGTTAGGGTTCGGGCTAGGGTTAGGGATAGGGGACGGGGACGGTTTAGGGTCCAGGTGAGGGTATGACAACGCTTTAGGGGGAGCGTACGTGTGAGGGCGCGGGTCAGTGTCAGCGTACGGGTTAGGATTATGGGACAGGTGAGGGTCAGGTTTCGGGGAAGGGTTAGGGTTTGGTTTCGGGCTAGGGTTAGGGTTAGGGGACGGGGACGGTTTAGGGTCCAGGTGAGTGTACGACAACGCTTTAGGGGGAGCGTACGTGTGAGGGCGCGGGTCAGTGTCAGCGTACGGGTTAGGATTAGGGGACGGGTGAGGGTCAGGCTTCGGGGAAGGGTTAGGGTTAGGGTTCGGGCTAGGGTTAGGGTTAGGGGTTGGGGACGGTTTAGGGTCCAGGTGAGGGTACGACAACGCTTTAGGGGGAGCGTACGTGTGAGGGCGCGGGTCAGTGTCAGCGTACGGGTTAGGATTAGGGGACGGGTGAGGGTCAGGCTTCGGGGAAGGGTTAGGGTTAGGGTTCGGGCTAGGGTTAGGGTTAGGGGACGGGGACGGTTTAGGGTCCAGGTGAGGGTACGACAACGCTTTAGGGGGAGCGTAAGTGTGAGGGCGCGGGTCAGTGTCAGCGTACGTGTTAGGATTATGGGATGGGTGAGGGTCAGGCTTCGGGGAAGTGTTAGGGTTAGGGTTCGGGCTAGGGTTAGGGTTAGGGGACGGGGACGGTTTAGGGTCCAGGTGAGGGTACGACAACGCTTTAGGGGGAGCGTACGTGTGAGGTTGCGGGTCAGTGTCAGCGTACGGGTTAGGATTAGGGGACGGGTGAGGGTCAGGCTTCGGGGAAGGGTTAGGATTAGGGTTCGGGCTAGGGTTAGGGTTAGGGGACGGGGACGGTTTAGGGTCCAGGTGAGGGTACGACAACGCTTTAGGGGGAGCGTACGTGTGAGGGCGCGAGTCAGTGTCAGCGTACGGGTTAGGATTAGGGGACGGGTGAGGGTCAGGCTTCGTGGAAGGGTTAGGGTTAGGGTTCGGGCTAGGGTTAGGGTTAGGGGACGGGGACGGTTTAGCGTCCAGGTGAGGGTACGATAACGCTTTAGGGGGAGCGTACGTGTGAGGGCGCGGGTCAGTGTCAGCGTACGGGTTAGGATTAGGGGACGGGTGAGGGTCAGGCTTCGGGGAAGGGTTAGGGTTAGGGTTCGGGCTAGGGTTAGGGTTAGGGGACGGGGACGGTTTAGGGTCCAGGTGAGGGAACGACAACGCTTTAGGGGGAGCGTACGTGTGAGGGCGCGGGTCAGTGTCAGCGTACGGGTTAGGATTAGGGGACGGGTGAGGGTCAGGCTTCGGGGAAGGGTTAGGGTTAGGGTTCGGGCTAGGGTTAGGGTTAGGGGACGGGAACGGTTTAGGGTCCAGGTGAGGGAACGACAACGCTTTAGGGGGAGCGTACGTGTGAGGGCGCGGGTCAGTGTCAGCGTACGGGTTAGGATTAGGGGACGGGTGAGGGTCAGTCTTCGGGAAGGGTTAGGGTTAGGGTTCGGGCTAGGGTTAGGGTTAGGGGATGGGGACGGTTTAGGGTCCAGGTGAGTGTACGACAACGCTTTAGGGGGAGCGTAGGTTTGAGGGCGTGGGTTAGTGTCAGCGTACGGGTTAAGATTAGGGGACGGGTGAGGGTCAGGCTTCGGGTAAGGGTTAGGGTTAGGGTTCGGGCTAGGGTTAGGGTTAGGGGACGGGGATGGTTTAGGGTCCAGGTGAGGGTACGACAACGCTTTAGGGGGAGCGTACGTGTGAGGGCGTGGGTCAGTGTCAGCGTACGGGTTAGGATTAGGGGACGGGTGAGGGTCAGGCTTCGGGGAAGGGTTAGGGTTAGGGTTCGGGCTAGGGTTAGGGTTAGGGGACGGGGACGGTTTAGGGTCCAGGTGAGGGTACGACAACGCTTTAGGGGGAGCGTACGTGTGAGGGCGCGGGTCAGTGTCAGCGTACGGGTTAGGATTAGGGGACGGGTGAGCGTCAGGCTTCGGGGAAGGGTTAGGGTTAGGGTTCGGGCTACGGTTAGGGTTAGGGGACGGGGACGGTTTAGGGTCCAGGTGAGGGAACGACAACGCTTTAGGGGGAGCGTACGTGTGAGGGCGCGGGTCAGTGTCAGCGTACGGGTTAGGATTAGGGGACGGGTGAGGGTCAGGCTTCGGGGAAGGGTTAGGGTTAGGGTTCGGGCTAGGGTTAGGGTTAGGGGACGGGAACGGTTTAGGGTCCAGGTGAGGGAACGACAACGCTTTAGGGGGAGCGTACGTGTGAGGGCGCGGGTCAGTGTCAGCGTACGGGTTAGGATTAGGGGACGGGTGAGGGTCAGTCTTCGGGAAGGGTTAGGGTTAGGGTTCGGGCTAGGGTTAGGGTTAGGGGATGGGGACGGTTTAGGGTCCAGGTGAGTGTACGACAACGCTTTAGGGGGAGCGTAGGTTTGAGGGCGTGGGTTAGTGTCAGCGTACGGGTTAAGATTAGGGGACGGGTGAGGGTCAGGCTTCGGGTAAGGGTTAGGGTTAGGGTTCGGGCTAGGGTTAGGGTTAGGGGACGGGGATGGTTTAGGGTCCAGGTGAGGGTACGACAACGCTTTAGGGGGAGCGTACGTGTGAGGGCGTGGGTCAGTGTCAGCGTACGGGTTAGGATTAGGGGACGGGTGAGGGTCAGGCTTCGGGGAAGGGTTAGGGTTAGGGTTCGGGCTAGGGTTAGGGTTAGGGGACGGGGACGGTTTAGGGTCCAGGTGAGGGTACGACAACGCTTTAGGGGGAGCGTACGTGTGAGGGCGCGGGTCAGTGTCAGCGTACGGGTTAGGATTAGGGGACGGGTGAGCGTCAGGCTTCGGGGAAGGGTTAGGGTTAGGGTTCGGGCTACGGTTAGGGTTAGGGGACGGGGACGGTTTAGGGTCCAGGTGAGGGAACGACAACGCTTTAGGGGGAGCGTACGTGTGAGGGCGCGGGTCAGTGTCAGCGTACGGGTTAGGATAAGGGGACGGGTGAGGGTCAGGCTTCGGGGAAGGGTTAGGTTTAGGGTTCGGTCTAGGGTTAGGGTTAGGGGACGGGGACGGTTTAGGGTCCAGGTGAGGGAACGACAACGCTTTAGGGGGAGCGTACGTGTGAGGGCGCGGGTCAGTGTCAGCGTTCTGGTTAGGATTAGGGGATGGGTGAGGGTCAGGCTTCGGGGAAGGGTTAGGGTTAGGGTTCAGGCTAGGGTTAGGGTTAGGGGACTGGGACGGTTTAGGGTCCAGGTGAGGGTACGACAACGCTTTAGGGGGAGCGTACGTGTGAGGGCGCGGGTCAGTGTCAGCGTACGGGTTAGGATTAGGGGACGGGTGAGGGTCAGGCTTCGGGGCAGGGTTAGGGTTAGGGTTCGGGCTAGGGTTAGGGTTAGGGGACGGGGACGGTTTAGGGTCCAGGTGAGGGAACGACAACGCTTTAGGGGGAGCGTAGGTTTGAGGGCGCGGGTTAGTGTCAGCGTACGGGTTAGGATTAGGGGACGGGTGAGGGTCAGGCTTCGGGGAGGGGTTAGGGTTAGGGTTCGGGCTAGGGTTAGGGTTGGGGGACGGGGACGGTTTAGGGTCCAGTTGAGGGTACGACAACGCTTTAGGGGGAGCGTACGTGTGAGGGCGCGGGTCAGTGTCAGCGTACGGGTTAGGATTAGGGGACAGGTGAGGGTCAGGCTTCGGGGAAGGGTTAGGGTTAGGGTTCGGGCTAGGGTTAGGGTTAGGGGACGGGGACGGTTTAGGGTCCAGGTGAGGGTACGACAACGCTTTAGGGGGAGCGTACGTGTGAGGGCGCGGGTCAGTGTCAGCGTACGGGTTAGGATTAGGGGACGGGTGAGGGTCAGGCTTCGGGGAAGGGTTAGGGTTAGGGTTCGGGCTAGGGTTAGGGTTAGGGGTTGGGGACGGTTTAGGGTCCAGGTGAGGGTACGACAACGCTTTAGGGGGAGCGTACGTGTGAGGGCGCGGGTCAGTGTCAGCGTACGTGTTAGGATTAGGGGACGGGTGAGGGTCAGGCTTCGGGGAAGGGTTAGGGTTAGGGTTCGGGCTAGGGTTAGGGTTAGGGGACGGGGACGGTTTAGGGTCCAGGTGAGGTTACGACAACGCTTTAGGGGGAGCGTAAGTGTGAGGGCGCGGGTCAGTGTCAGCGTACGGGTTAGGATTAGGGGACGGGTGAGGGTCAGGCTTCGGGGAAGGGTTAGGGTTAGGGTTCGGGCTAGGGTTAGGGTTAGGGGACGGGGACGGTTTAGGGTCCAGGTGAGGGTACGACAACGCTTTAGGGGGAGCGTACGTGTGAGGGCGCGGGTCAGTGTCAGCGTACGGGTTAGGATTAGGGGACGGGTGAGGGTCAGGCTTCGGGGAAGGGTTAGGGTTAGGGTTCGGGCTAGGGTTAGGGTTAGGGGACGGGGACGGTTTACGGTCCAGGTGAGGGTACGAAAACGCTTTAGGGGGAGCGTACGTGTGAGGGCGCGGGTCAGTGTCAGCGTACGGGTTAGGATTAGGGGACGGGTGAGGGTCAGGCTTCATGGAAGTGTTAGGGTTAGGGTTCGGGCTAGGGTTAGGGTTAGGGGATGGGGACGGTTTAGGGTCCAGGTGAGGGTACGACAACGTTTTAGGGGGAGCGTACGTGTGAGGGCGCGGGTCAGTGTCAGCGTACGGGTTAGGATTAGGGGACGGGTGAGGGTCAGGCTTCGGGGAAGGGTTAGGGTTAGGGTTCGGGCTAGGGTTAGGGTTAGGTGACGGGGACGGTTTAGGGTCCAGGTGAGGGTACGACAACGCTTTAGGGGGAGCGTACGTGTGAGGGCGCGGGTCAGTGTCAGCGTACGTGTTAGGATTAGGGGACGGGTGAGGGTCAGGCTTCGGGGAAGGATTAGGGTTAGGGTTCGGGCTAGGGTTAGGTTTAGCGGACGGGGACGGTTAAGGGTCCAGGTGAGGGTATGACAACGCTTTAGGGGGAGCGTACGTGTGAGGGCGCGGGTCAGTGTCAGCGTACGGGTTAGGATTAGGGGACGGGTGAGGGTCAGGCTTCGGGGAAGGGTTAGGGTTAGGGTTCGGGCTAGGGTTAGGGTTAGGGGACGGGGACGGTTTAGGGTCCAGGTGAGGGTACGACAACGCTTTAGGGGGAGCGTACGTGTGAGGGCGCGGGTTAGTGTCAGCGTACGGGTTAGGATTAGGGGACGGTTGAGTGTCAGGCTTCGGGGAAGGGTTAGGGTTAGGGTTCGGGCTAGGGTTAGAGTTAGGGGACGGGGACGGTTTAGGGTCCAGGTGAGGGTACGACAACGCTTTAGGGGGAGCGTACGTGTGAGGGCGCGGGTCAGTGTCAGCGTACGGGTTAGGATTAGGGGACGGGTGAGGGTCAGGCTTCGGGGAAGGGTTAGGATTAGGGTTCGGGCTAGGGTTAGGGTTAGGGGACGGGGACGGTTTAGGGTCCAGGTGAGGGTACGACAACGCTTTAGGGGGAGCGTAAGTGTGAGGGCGCGGGTCAGTGTCAGCGTACGGGTTAGGATTAGGGGACGGGTGAGGGTCAGGCTTCGGGGAAGGGTTAGGGTTAGGGTTCGGGCTAGGGTTAGGGTTAGGGGACGGGGACGGTTTAGGGTCCAGGTGAGGGTACGACAACGCTTTAGGGGGAGCGTAAGTGTGAGGGCGCGGGTCAGTGTCAGCGTACGGGTTAGGATTAGGGGACGGGTGAGGGTCAGGCTTCGGGGAAGTGTTAGGGTTAGGGTTCGGGCTAGGGTTAGGGTTAGGGGACGGGGACGGTTTAGGGTCCAGGTGAGGGTACGACAACGCTTTAGGGGGAGCGTACGTGTGAGGTTGCGGGTCAGTGTCAGCGTACGGGTTAGGATTAGGGGACGGGTGAGGGTCAGGCTTCGGGGAAGGGTTAGGATTAGGGTTCGGGCTAGGGTTAGGGTTAGGGGACGGGGACGGTTTAGGGTCCAGGTGAGGGTACGACAACGCTTTAGGGGGAGCGTACGTGTGAGGGCGCGAGTCAGTGTCAGCGTACGGGTTAGGATTAGGGGACGGGTGAGGGTCAGGCTTCGTGGAAGGGTTAGGGTTAGGGTTCGGGCTAGGGTTAGGGTTAGGGGACGGGGACGGTTTAGCGTCCAGGTGAGGGTACGATAACGCTTTAGGGGGAGCGTACGTGTGAGGGCGCGGGTCAGTGTCAGCGTACGGGTTAGGATTAGGGGACGGGTGAGGGTCAGGCTTCGGGGAAGGGTTAGGGTTAGGGTTCGGGCTAGGGTTAGGGTTAGGGGACGGGGACGGTTTAGGGTCCAGGTGAGGGAACGACAACGCTTTAGGGGGAGCGTACGTGTGAGGGCGCGGGTCAGTGTCAGCGTACGGGTTAGGATTAGGGGACGGGTGAGGGTCAGGCTTCGGGGAAGGGTTAGGGTTAGGGTTCGGGCTAGGGTTAGGGTTAGGGGACGGGAACGGTTTAGGGTCCAGGTGAGGGAACGACAACGCTTTAGGGGGAGCGTACGTGTGAGGGCGCGGGTCAGTGTCAGCGTACGGGTTAGGATTAGGGGACGGGTGAGGGTCAGTCTTCGGGAAGGGTTAGGGTTAGGGTTCGGGCTAGGGTTAGGGTTAGGGGATGGGGACGGTTTAGGGTCCAGGTGAGTGTACGACAACGCTTTAGGGGGAGCGTAGGTTTGAGGGCGTGGGTTAGTGTCAGCGTACGGGTTAAGATTAGGGGACGGGTGAGGGTCAGGCTTCGGGTAAGGGTTAGGGTTAGGGTTCGGGCTAGGGTTAGGGTTAGGGGACGGGGATGGTTTAGGGTCCAGGTGAGGGTACGACAACGCTTTAGGGGGAGCGTACGTGTGAGGGCGTGGGTCAGTGTCAGCGTACGGGTTAGGATTAGGGGACGGGTGAGGGTCAGGCTTCGGGGAAGGGTTAGGGTTAGGGTTCGGGCTAGGGTTAGGGTTAGGGGACGGGGACGGTTTAGGGTCCAGGTGAGGGTACGACAACGCTTTAGGGGGAGCGTACGTGTGAGGGCGCGGGTCAGTGTCAGCGTACGGGTTAGGATTAGGGGACGGGTGAGCGTCAGGCTTCGGGGAAGGGTTAGGGTTAGGGTTCGGGCTACGGTTAGGGTTAGGGGACGGGGACGGTTTAGGGTCCAGGTGAGGGAACGACAACGCTTTAGGGGGAGCGTACGTGTGAGGGCGCGGGTCAGTGTCAGCGTACGGGTTAGGATAAGGGGACGGGTGAGGGTCAGGCTTCGGGGAAGGGTTAGGTTTAGGGTTCGGTCTAGGGTTAGGGTTAGGGGACGGGGACGGTTTAGGGTCCAGGTGAGGGAACGACAACGCTTTAGGGGGAGCGTACGTGTGAGGGCGCGGGTCAGTGTCAGCGTTCTGGTTAGGATTAGGGGATGGGTGAGGGTCAGGCTTCGGGGAAGGGTTAGGGTTAGGGTTCAGGCTAGGGTTAGGGTTAGGGGACTGGGACGGTTTAGGGTCCAGGTGAGGGTACGACAACGCTTTAGGGGGAGCGTACGTGTGAGGGCGCGGGTCAGTGTCAGCGTACGGGTTAGGATTAGGGGACGGGTGAGGGTCAGGCTTCGGGGCAGGGTTAGGGTTAGGGTTCGGGCTAGGGTTAGGGTTAGGGGACGGGGACGGTTTAGGGTCCAGGTGAGGGAACGACAACGCTTTAGGGGGAGCGTAGGTTTGAGGGCGCGGGTTAGTGTCAGCGTACGGGTTAGGATTAGGGGACGGGTGAGGGTCAGGCTTCGGGGAGGGGTTAGGGTTAGGGTTCGGGCTAGGGTTAGGGTTGGGGGACGGGGACGGTTTAGGGTCCAGTTGAGGGTACGACAACGCTTTAGGGGGAGCGTACGTGTGAGGGCGCGGGTCAGTGTCAGCGTACGGGTTAGGATTAGGGGACAGGTGAGGGTCAGGCTTCGGGGAAGGGTTAGGGTTAGGGTTCGGGCTAGGGTTAGGGTTAGGGGACGGGGACGGTTTAGGGTCCAGGTGAGGGTACGACAACGCTTTAGGGGGAGCGTACGTGTGAGGGCGCGGGTCAGTGTCAGCGTACGGGTTAGGATTAGGGGACGGGTGAGGGTCAGGCTTCGGGGAAGGGTTAGGGTTAGGGTTCGGGCTAGGGTTAGGGTTAGGGGTTGGGGACGGTTTAGGGTCCAGGTGAGGGTACGACAACGCTTTAGGGGGAGCGTACGTGTGAGGGCGCGGGTCAGTGTCAGCGTACGTGTTAGGATTAGGGGACGGGTGAGGGTCAGGCTTCGGGGAAGGGTTAGGGTTAGGGTTCGGGCTAGGGTTAGGGTTAGGGGACGGGGACGGTTTAGGGTCCAGGTGAGGGTACGACAACGCTTTAGGGGGAGCGTAAGTGTGAGGGCGCGGGTCAGTGTCAGCGTACGGGTTAGGATTAGGGGACGGGTGAGGGTCAGGCTTCGGGGAAGGGTTAGGGTTAGGGTTCGGGCTAGGGTTAGGGTTAGGGGACGGGGACGGTTTAGGGTCCAGGTGAGGGTACGACAACGCTTTAGGGGGAGCGTACGTGTGAGGGCGCGGGTCAGTGTCAGCGTACGGGTTAGGATTAGGGGACGGGTGAGGGTCAGGCTTCGGGGAAGGGTTAGGGTTAGGGTTCGGGCTAGGGTTAGGGTTAGGGGACGGGGACGGTTTACGGTCCAGGTGAGGGTACGAAAACGCTTTAGGGGGAGCGTACGTGTGAGGGCGCGGGTCAGTGTCAGCGTACGGGTTAGGATTAGGGGACGGGTGAGGGTCAGGCTTCATGGAAGTGTTAGGGTTAGGGTTCGGGCTAGGGTTAGGGTTAGGGGATGGGGACGGTTTAGGGTCCAGGTGAGGGTACGACAACGTTTTAGGGGGAGCGTACGTGTGAGGGCGCGGGTCAGTGTCAGCGTACGGGTTAGGATTAGGGGACGGGTGAGGGTCAGGCTTCGGGGAAGGGTTAGGGTTAGGGTTCGGGCTAGGGTTAGGGTTAGGTGACGGGGACGGTTTAGGGTCCAGGTGAGGGTACGACAACGCTTTAGGGGGAGCGTACGTGTGAGGGCGCGGGTCAGTGTCAGCGTACGTGTTAGGATTAGGGGACGGGTGAGGGTCAGGCTTCGGGGAAGGATTAGGGTTAGGGTTCGGGCTAGGGTTAGGTTTAGCGGACGGGGACGGTTAAGGGTCCAGGTGAGGGTATGACAACGCTTTAGGGGGAGCGTACGTGTGAGGGCGCGGGTCAGTGTCAGCGTACGGGTTAGGATTAGGGGACGGGTGAGGGTCAGGCTTCGGGGAAGGGTTAGGGTTAGGGTTCGGGCTAGGGTTAGGGTTAGGGGACGGGGACGGTTTAGGGTCCAGGTGAGGGTACGACAACGCTTTAGGGGGAGCGTACGTGTGAGGGCGCGGGTTAGTGTCAGCGTACGGGTTAGGATTAGGGGACGGTTGAGTGTCAGGCTTCGGGGAAGGGTTAGGGTTAGGGTTCGGGCTAGGGTTAGAGTTAGGGGACGGGGACGGTTTAGGGTCCAGGTGAGGGTACGACAACGCTTTAGGGGGAGCGTACGTGTGAGGGCGCGGGTCAGTGTCAGCGTACGGGTTAGGATTAGGGGACGGGTGAGGGTCAGGCTTCGGGGAAGGGTTAGGATTAGGGTTCGGGCTAGGGTTAGGGTTAGGGGACGGGGACGGTTTAGGGTCCAGGTGAGGGTACGACAACGCTTTAGGGGGAGCGTAAGTGTGAGGGCGCGGGTCAGTGTCAGCGTACGGGTTAGGATTAGGGGACGGGTGAGGGTCAGGCTTCGGGGAAGGGTTAGGGTTAGGGTTCGGGCTAGGGTTAGGGTTAGGGGACGGGGACGGTTTAGGGTCCAGGTGAGGGTACGACAACGCTTTAGGGGGAGCGTACGTGTGAGGGCGCGGGTCAGTGTCAGCGTACGGGTTAGGATTAGGGGACGGGTGAGGGTCAGGCTTCGGGGAAGGGTTAGGGTTAGGGTTCGGGCTAGGGTTAGGGTTAGGGGATGGGGACGGTTTAGGGTCCAGGTGAGGGTACAACAACGCTTTAGGGGGAGCGTACGTGTGAGGGCGCGGGTCAGTGTCAGCGTACGTGTTAGGATTAGGGGACGGGTGAGGGTCAGGCTTCGGGGAAGGATTAGGGTTAGGGTTCGGGCTAGGGTTAGGGTTAGGGGACGGGGACGGTTAAGGGTCCAGGTGAGGGTATGACAACGCTTTAGGGGGAGCGTACGTGTGAGGGCGCGGGTCAGTGTCAGCGTACGGGTTAGGATTAGGGGACGGGTGAGGGTCAGGCTTCGGGGAAGGGTTAGGGTTAGGGTTCGGGCTAGGGTTAGGGTTAGGGGACGGGGACGGTTTAGGGTCCAGGTGAGGGTACGACAACGCTTTAGGGGGAGCGTACGTGTGAGGGCGCGGGTTAGTGTCAGCGTACGGGTTAGGATTAGGGGATGGGTGAGTGTCAGGCTTCGGGGTAGGGTTAGGGTTAGGGTTCGGGCTAGGGTTAGAGTTAGGGGACGGGGACGGTTTAGGGTCCAGGTGAGGGTACGACAACGCTTTAGGGGGAGCGTACGTGTGAGGGCGCGGGTCAGTGTCAGCGTACGGGTTAGGATTAGGGGACGGGTGAGGGTCAGGCTTCGGGGAAGGGTTAGGATTAGGGTTCGGGCTAGGGTTAGGGTTAGGGGACGGGGACGGTTTAGGGTCCAGGTGAGGGTACGACAACGCTTTAGGGGGAGCGTACGTGTGAGGGCGCGAGTCAGTGTCAGCGTACGGGTTAGGATTAGGGGACGGGTGAGGGTCAGGCTTCGGGGAAGGGTTAGGGTTAGGGTTCGGGCTAGGGTTAGGGTTAGGGGACGGGGACGGTTTAGGGTCCAGGTGAGGGTACGACAACGCTTTAGGGGGAGCGTACGTGTGAGGGCGCGGGTCAGTGTCAGCGTACGTGTTAGGATTAGGGGACGGGTGAGGGCCAGGCTTCGGGGAAGGGTTAGGGTTAGGGTTCGGGCTAGGGTTAGGGTTAGGGGACGGGGACGGTTTAGGGTCCAGGTGAGGGTACGACAACGCTTTAGGGGGAGCGTACGTGTGAGGGCGCGAGTCAGTGTCAGCGTACGGGTTAGGATTAGGGGACGGGTGAGGGTCAGGCTTCGGGGAAGGGTTAGGGTTAGGGTTCGGGCTAGGGTTAGGGTTAGGGGACGGGGACGGTTTAGGGTCCAGGTGAGGGTACGACAACGCTTTAGGGGGAGCGTACGTGTGAGGGCGCGGGTTAGTGTCAGCGTACGGGTTAGGATTAGGGGACGGGTGAGTGTCAGGCTTCGGGGAAGGGTTAGGGTTAGGGTTCGGGCTAGGGTTAGAGTTAGGGGACGGGGACGGTTTAGGGTCCAGGTGAGGGAACGACAACGCTTTAGGGGGAGCGTACGTGTGAGGGCGCGGGTCAGTGTCAGCGTACGGGTTAGGATTAGGGGACGGGTGAGGGTCAGGCTTCGGGGAAGGGTTAGGGTTAGGGTTCGGGCTAGGGTTAGGGTTAGGGGACGGGGACGGTTTAGGGTCCAGGTGAGGGTACGACAACGCTTTAGGGGGAGCGTACGTGTGAGGGCGCGGGTCAGTGTCAGCGTACGGGTTAGGATTAGGGGACGGGTGAGTGTCAGGCTTCGGGGAAGGGTTAGGGTTAGGGTTCGGGCTAGGGTTAGGGTTAGGGGACGGGGACGGTTTAGGGTCCAGGTGAGGGTACGACAACGCTTTAGGGGGAGCGTACGTGTGACGGCGCGGGTCAGTGTCAGCGTACGTGTTAGGATTAGGGGACGGGTGAGGGTCAGGCTTCGGGGAAGGGTTAGGGTTAGGGTTCGGGCTAGGGTTAGGGTTAGGGGACGGGGACGGTTTAGGGTCCAGGTGAGGGTACGACAACGCTTTATGGGGAGCGTACGTGTGAGGGCGCGAGTCAGTGTCAGCGTACGGGTTAGGATTAGGGGACGGGTGAGGGTCAGGCTTCGGGGAAGGGTTAGGGTTAGGGTTCGGGCTAGGGTTAGGGTTAGGGGACGGGGACGGTTTAGGGTCCAGGTGAGGGTACGACAACGCTTTAGGGGGAGCGTACGTGTGAGGGCGCGGGTTAGTGTCAGCGTACGGGTTAGGATTAGGGGACGGGTGAGTGTCAGGCTTCGGGGAAGGGTTAGGGTTAGGGTTCGGGCTAGGGTTAGAGTTAGGGGACGGGGACGGTTTAGGGTCCAGGTGAGGGTACGACAACGCTTTAGGGGGAGCGTACGTGTGAGGGCGCGGGTCAGTGTCAGCGTACGGGTTAGGATTAGGGGACGGGTGAGGGTCAGGCTTCGGGGAAGGGTTAGGGTTAGGGTTCGGGCTAGGGTTAGGGTTAGGGGACGGGGACGGATTAGGGTCCAGGTGAGGGAACGACAACGCTTTAGGGGGAGCGTACGTGTGAGGGCGCGGGTCAGTGTCAGCGTACGGGTTAGGATTAGGGGACGGGTGAGGGTCAGGCTTCGTGGAAGGGTTAGGGTTAGGGTTCGGGCTAGGGTTAGGGTTAGGGGACGGGGACGGTTTAGGGTCCAGGTGAGGGTACGACAACGCTTTAGGGGGAGCGTACGTGTGAGGGCGCGGGTCAGTGTCAGCGTACGGGTTAGGATTAGGGGACGGGTGAGGGTCAGGCTTCGGGGAAGGGTTAGGGTTAGGGTTCGGGCTAGGGTTAGGGTTAGGGGACGGGGACGGTTTAGGGTCCAGGTGAGGGTACGACAACGCTTTAGGGGGAGCGTACGTGTGAGGGCGCGGGTCAGTGTCAGCGTACGGGTTAGGATTAGGGGACGGGTGAGGGTCAGGCTTCGGGGAAGGGTTAGGGTTAGGGTTCGGGCTAGGGTTAGGGTTAGGGGACGGGGACGGTTTAGGGTCCAGGTGAGGGTACGACAACGCTTTAGGGGGAGCGTACGTGTGAGGGCGCGGGTCAGTGTCAGCGTACGTGTTAGGATTAGGGGACGGGTGAGGGTCAGGCTTCGGGGAAGGGTTAGGGTTAGGGTTCGGGCTAGGGTTAGGGTTAGGGGACGGGGACGGTTTAGGGTCCAGGTGAGGGTACGACAACGCTTTAGGGGGAGCGTACGTGTGAGGGCGCGAGTCAGTGTCAGCGTACGGGTTAGGATTAGGGGACGGGTGAGGGTCAGGCTTCGGGGAAGGGTTAGGGTTAGGGTTCGGGCTAGGGTTAGGGTTAGGGGACGGGGACGGTTTAGGGTCCAGGTGAGGGTACGACAACGCTTTAGGGGGAGCGTACGTGTGAGGGCGCGGGTTAGTGTCAGCGTACGGGTTAGGATTAGGGGACGGGTGAGTGTCAGGCTTCGGGGAAGGGTTAGGGTTAGGGTTCGGGCTAGGGTTAGAGTTAGGGGACGGGGACGGTTTAGGGTCCAGGTGAGGGTACGACAACGCTTTAGGGGGAGCGTACGTGTGAGGGCGCGGGTCAGTGTCAGCGTACGGGTTAGGATTAGGGGACGGGTGAGGGTCAGGCTTCGGGGAAGGGTTAGGGTTAGGGTTCGGGCTAGGGTTAGGGTTAGGGGAAGGGGACGGATTAGGGTCCAGGTGAGGGAACGACAACGCTTTAGGGGGAGCGTACGTGTGAGGGCGCGGGTCAGTGTCAGCGTACGGGTTAGGATTAGGGGACGGGTGAGGGTCAGGCTTCGTGGAAGGGTTAGGGTTAGGGTTCGGGCTAGGGTTAGGGTTAGGGGACGGGGACGGTTTAGGGTCCAGGTGAGTGTACGACAACGCTTTAGGGGGAGCGTACGTGTGAGGGCGCGGGTCAGTGTCAGCGTACGGGTTAGGATTAGGGGACGGGTGAGGGTCAGGCTTCGGGGAAGGGTTAGGGTTAGGGTTCGGGCTAGGGTTAGGGTTAGGGGACGGGGACGGTTTAGGGTCCAGGTGAGGGTACGACAACGCTTTAGGGGGAGCGTACGTGTGAGGGCGCGGGTCAGTGTCAGCGTACGGGTTAGGATTAGGGGACGGGTGAGGGTCAGGCTTCGGGGAAGGGTTAGGGTTAGGGTTCGGGCTAGGGTTAGGGTTAGGGGACGGGGACGGTTTAGGGTCCAGGTGAGGGTACGACAACGCTTTAGGGGGAGCGTACGTGTGAGGGCGCGGGTCAGTGTCAGCGTACGTGTTAGGATTAGGGGACGGGTGAGGGTCAGGCTTCGGGGAAGGGTTAGGGTTAGGGTTCGGGCTAGGGTTAGGGTTAGGGGACGGGGACGGTTTAGGGTCCAGGTGAGGGTACGACAACGCTTTAGGGGGAGCGTACGTGTGAGGGCGCGAGTCAGTGTCAGCGTACGGGTTAGGATTAGGGGACGGGTGAGGGTCAGGCTTCGGGGAAGGGTTAGGGTTAGGGTTCGGGCTAGGGTTAGGGTTAGGGGACGGGGACGGTTTAGGGTCCAGGTGAGGGTACGACAACGCTTTAGGGGGAGCGTACGTGTGAGGGCGCGGGTCAGTGTCAGCGTACGGGTTAGGATTAGGGGACGGGTGAGTGTCAGGCTTCGGGTAAGGGTTAGGGTTAGGGTTCGGGCTAGGGTTAGAGTTAGGGGACGGGGACGGTTTAGGGTCCAGGTGAGGGTACGACAACGCTTTAGGGGGAGCATACGTGTGAGGGCGCGGGTCAGTGTCAGCGTACGGGTTAGGATTAGGGGACGGGTGAGGGTCAGGCTTCGGGGAAGGGTTAGGGTTAGGGTTCGGGCTAGGGTTAGGGTTAGGGGACGGGGACGGATTAGGGTCCAGGTGAGGGAACGACAACGCTTTAGGGGGAGCGTACGTGTGAGGGCGCGGGTCAGTGTCAGCGTACGGGTTAGGATTAGGGGACGGGTGAGGGTCAGGCTTCGTGGAAGGGTTAGGGTTAGGGTTCGGGCTAGGGTTAGGGTTAGGGGACGGGGACGGTTTAGGGTCCAGGTGAGGGTACGACAACGCTTTAGGGGGAGCGTACGTGTGAGGGCGCGGGTCAGTGTCAGCGTACGGGTTAGGATTAGGGGACGGGTGAGGGTCAGGCTTCGGGGAAGGGTTAGGGTTAGGGTTCGGGCTAGGGTTAGGGTTAGGGGATGGGGACGGTTTAGGGTCCAGGTGAGGGTACGACAACGCTTTAGGGGGAGCGTACGTGTGAGGGCGCGGGTCAGTGTCAGCGTACGGGTTAGGATTAGGGGACGGGTGAGGGTCAGGCTTCATGGAAGTGTTAGGGTTAGGGTTCGGGCTAGGGTTAGGGTTAGGGGACGGGGACGGTTTAGGGTCCAGGTGAGGGTACGACAACGTTTTAGGGGGAGCGTACGTGTGAGGGCGCGGGTCAGTGTCAGCGTACGGGTTAGGATTAGGGGACGGGTGAGGGTCAGGCTTCGGGGAAGGGTTAGGGTTAGGGTTCGGGCTAGGGTTAGGGTTAGGTGACGGGGACGGTTTAGGGTCCAGGTGAGGGTACGACAACGCTTTAGGGGGAGCGTACGTGTGAGGGCGCGGGTCAGTGTCAGCGTACGTGTTAGGATTAGGGGACGGGTGAGGGTCAGGCTTCGGGGAAGGATTAGGGTTAGGGTTCGGGCTAGGGTTAGGTTTAGCGGACGGGGACGGTTAAGGGTCCAGGTGAGGGTATGACAACGCTTTAGGGGGAGCGTACGTGTGAGGGCGCGGGTCAGTGTCAGCGTACGGGTTAGGATTAGGGGACGGGTGAGGGTCAGGCTTCGGGGAAGGGTTAGGGTTAGGGTTCGGGCTAGGGTTAGGGTTAGGGGACGGGGACGGTTTAGGGTCCAGGTGAGGGTACGACAACGCTTTAGGGGGAGCGTACGTGTGAGGGCGCGGGTTAGTGTCAGCGTACGGGTTAGGATTAGGGGACGGTTGAGTGTCAGGCTTCGGGGAAGGGTTAGGGTTAGGGTTCGGGCTAGGGTTAGAGTTAGGGGACGGGGACGGTTTAGGGTCCAGGTGAGGGTACGACAACGCTTTAGGGGGAGCGTACGTGTGAAGGCGCGGGTCAGTGTCAGCGTACGGGTTAGGATTAGGGGACGGGTGAGGGTCAGGCTTCGGGGAAGGGTTAGGATTAGGGTTCGGGCTAGGGTTAGGGTTAGGGGACGGGGACGGTTTAGGGTCCAGGTGAGGGTACGACAACGCTTTAGGGGGAGCGTAAGTGTGAGGGCGCGGGTCAGTGTCAGCGTACGGGTTAGGATTAGGGGACGGGTGAGGGTCAGGCTTCGGGGAAGGGTTAGGGTTAGGGTTCGGGCTAGGGTTAGGGTTAGGGGACGGGGACGGTTTAGGGTCCAGGTGAGGGTACGACAACGCTTTAGGGGGAGCGTACGTGTGAGGGCGCGGGTCAGTGTCAGCGTACGGGTTAGGATTAGGGGACGGGTGAGGGTCAGGCTTCGGGGAAGGGTTAGGGTTAGGGTTCGGGCTAGGGTTAGGGTTAGGGGATGGGGACGGTTTAGGGTCCAGGTGAGGGTACGACAACGCTTTAGGGGGAGCGTACGTGTGAGGGCGCGGGTCAGTGTCAGCGTACGTGTTAGGATTAGGGGACGGGTGAGGGTCAGGCTTCGGGGAAGGATTAGGGTTAGGGTTCGGGCTAGGGTTAGGGTTAGGGGACGGGGACGGTTAAGGGTCCAGGTGAGGGTATGACAACGCTTTAGGGGGAGCGTACTTGTGAGGGCGCGGGTCAGTGTCAGCGTACGGGTTAGGATTAGGGGACGGGTGAGGGTCAGGCTTCGGGGAAGGGTTAGGGTTAGGGTTCGGGCTAGGGTTAGGGTTAGGGGACGGGGACGGTTTAGGGTCCAGGTGAGGGTACGACAACGCTTTAGGGGGAGCGTACGTGTGAGGGCGCGGGTTAGTGTCAGCGTACGGGTTAGGATTAGGCGATGGGTGAGTGTCAGGCTTCGGGGAAGGGTTAGGGTTAGGGTTCGGGCTGGGGTTAGAGTTAGGGGACGGGGACGGTTTAGGGTCCAGGTGAGGGTACGACAACGCTTTAGGGGGAGCGTACGTGTGAGGGCGCGGGTCAGTGTCAGCGTACGGGTTAGGATTAGGGGACGGGTGAGGGTCAGGCTTCGGGGAAGGGTTAGGATTAGGGTTCGGGCTAGGGTTAGGGTTAGGGGACGGGGACGGTTTAGGGTCCAGGTGAGGGTACGACAACGCTTTAGGGGGAGCGTACGTGTGAGGGCGCGAGTCAGTGTCAGCGTACGGGTTAGGATTAGGGGACGGGTGAGTGTCAGGCTTCGGGGAAGTGTTAGGGTTAGGGTTCGGGCTAGGGTTAGGGTTAGGGGACGGGGACGGTTTAGGGTCCAGGTGAGGGTACGACAACGCTTTAGGGGGAGCGTACGTGTGAGGGCGCGGGTCAGTGTCAGCGTACGTGTTAGGATTAGGGGACGGGTGAGGGCCAGGCTTCGGGGAAGGGTTAGGGTTAGGGTTCGGGCTAGGGTTAGGGTTAGGGGACGGGGACGGTTTAGGGTCCAGGTGAGGGTACGACAACGCTTTAGGGGGAGCGTACGTGTGAGGGCGCGAGTCAGTGTCAGCGTACGGGTTAGGATTAGGGGACGGGTGAGGGTCAGGCTTCGGGGAAGGGTTAGGGTTAGGGTTCGGGCTAGGGTTAGGGTTAGGGGACGGGGACGGTTTAGGGTCCAGGTGAGGGTACGACAACGCTTTAGGGGGAGCGTACGTGTGAGGGCGCGGGTTAGTGTCAGCGTACGGGTTAGGATTAGGGGACGGGTGAGTGTCAGGCTTCGGGGAAGGGTTAGGGTTAGGGTTCGGGCTAGGGTTAGGGTTAGGGGACGGGGACGGATTAGGGTCCGGGTGAGGGAACGACAACGCTTTAGGGGGAGCGTACGTGTGAGGGCGCGGGTCAGTGTCAGCGTACGGGTTAGGATTAGGGGACGGGTGAGTGTCAGGCTTCGTGGAAGGGTTAGGGTTAGGGTTCGGGCTAGGGTTAGGGTTAGGGGACGGGGACGGTTTAGGGTCCAGGTGAGGGTACGACAACGCTTTAGGGGGAGCGTACGTGTGAGGGCGCGGGTCAGTGTCAGCGTACGGGTTAGGATTAGGGGACGGGTGAGGGTCAGGCTTCGGGGAAGGGTTAGGGTTAGGGTTCGGGCTAGGGTTAGGGTTAGGGGACGGGGACGGTTTAGGGTCCAGGTGAGGGTACGACAACGCTTTAGGGGGAGCGTACGTGTGAGGGCGCGGGTCAGTGTCAGCGTACGGGTTAGGATTAGGGGACGGGTGAGGGTCAGGCTTCGGGGAAGGGTTAGGGTTAGGGTTCGGGCTAGGGTTAGGGTTAGGGGACGGGGACGGTTTAGGGTCCAGGTGAGGGTACGACAACGCTTTAGGGGGAGCGTACGTGTGAGGGCGCGGGTCAGTGTCAGCGTACGTGTTAGGATTAGGGGACGGGTGAGGGTCAGGCTTCGGGGAAGGGTTAGGGTTAGGGTTCGGGCTAGGGTTAGGGTTAGGGGACGGGGACGGTTTAGGGTCCAGGTGAGGGTACGACAACGCTTTAGGGGGAGCGTACGTGTGAGGGCGCGAGTCAGTGTCAGCGTACGGGTTAGGATTAGGGGACGGGTGAGGGTCAGGCTTCGGGGAAGGGTTAGGGTTAGGGTTCGGGCTAGGGTTAGGGTTAGGGGACGGGGACGGTTTAGGGTCCAGGTGAGGGTACGACAACGCTTTAGGGGGAGCGTACGTGTGAGGGCGCGGGTTAGTGTCAGCGTACGGGTTAGGATTAGGGGACGGGTGAGTGTCAGGCTTCGGGGAAGGGTTAGGGTTAGGGTTCGGGCTAGGGTTAGAGTTAGGGGACGGGGACGGTTTAGGGTCCAGGTGAGGGTACGACAACGCTTTAGGGGGAGCGTACGTGTGAGGGCGCGGGTCAGTGTCAGCGTACGGGTTAGGATTAGGGGACGGGTGAGGGTCAGGCTTCGGGGAAGGGTTAGGGTTAGGGTTCGGGCTAGGGTTAGGGTTAGGGGACGGGGACGGATTAGGGTCCAGGTGAGGGAACGACAACGCTTTAGGGGGAGCGTACGTGTGAGGGCGCGGGTCAGTGTCAGCGTACGGGTTAGGATTAGGGGACGGGTGAGGGTCAGGCTTCGTGGAAGGGTTAGGGTTAGGGTTCGGGCTAGGGTTAGGGTTAGGGGACGGGGACGGTTTAGGGTCCAGGTGAGGGTACGACAACGCTTTAGGGGGAGCGTACGTGTGAGGGCGCGGGTCAGTGTCAGCGTACGGGTTAGGATTAGGGGACGGGTGAGGGTCAGGCTTCGGGGAAGGGTTAGGGTTAGGGTTCGGGCTAGGGTTAGGGTTAGGGGACGGGGACGGTTTAGGGTCCAGGTGAGGGTACGACAACGCTTTAGGGGGAGCGTACGTGTGAGGGCGCGGGTCAGTGTCAGCGTACGGGTTAGGATTAGGGGACGGGTGAGGGTCAGGCTTCGGGGAAGGGTTAGGGTTAGGGTTCGGGCTAGGGTTAGGGTTAGGGGACGGGGACGGTTTAGGGTCCAGGTGAGGGTACGACAACGCTTTAGGGGGAGCGTACGTGTGAGGGCGCGGGTCAGTGTCAGCGTACGTGTTAGGATTAGGGGACGGGTGAGGGTCAGGCTTCGGGGAAGGGTTAGGGTTAGGGTTCGGGCTAGGGTTAGGGTTAGGGGACGGGGACGGTTTAGGGTCCAGGTGAGGGTACGACAACGCTTTAGGGGGAGCGTACGTGTGAGGGCGCGAGTCAGTGTCAGCGTACGGGTTAGGATTAGGGGACGGGTGAGGGTCAGGCTTCGGGGAAGGGTTAGGGTTAGGGTTCGGGCTAGGGTTAGGGTTAGGGGACGGGGACGGTTTAGGGTCCAGGTGAGGGTACGACAACGCTTTAGGGGGAGCGTACGTGTGAGGGCGCGGGTTAGTGTCAGCGTACGGGTTAGGATTAGGGGACGGGTGAGTGTCAGGCTTCGGGTAAGGGTTAGGGTTAGGGTTCGGGCTAGGGTTAGAGTTAGGGGATGGGGACGGTTTAGGGTCCAGGTGAGGGTACGACAACGCTTTAGGGGGAGCGTACGTGTGAGGGCGCGGGTCAGTGTCAGCGTACGGGTTAGGATTAGGGGACGGGTGAGGGTCAGGCTTCGGGGAAGGGTTAGGGTTAGGTTTCGGGCTAGGGTTAGGGTTAGGGGACGGGGACGGATTAGGGTCCAGGTGAGGGAACGACAACGCTTTAGGGGGAGCGTACGTGTGAGGGCGCGGGTCAGTGTCAGCGTACGGGTTAGGATTAGGGGACGGGTGAGGGTCAGGCTTCGTGGAAGGGTTAGGGTTAGGGTTCGGGCTAGGGTTAGGGTTAGGGGACGGGGACGGTTTAGGGTCCAGGTGAGGGTACGACAACGCTTTAGGGGGAGCGTACGTGTGAGGGCGCGGGTCAGTGTCAGCGTACGGGTTAGGATTAGGGGACGGGTGAGGGTCAGGCTTCGGGGAAGGGTTAGGGTTAGGGTTCGGGCTAGGGTTAGGGTTAGGGGACGGGGACGGTTTAGGGTCCAGGTGAGGGTACGACAACGCTTTAGGGGGAGCGTACGTGTGAGGGCGCGGGTCAGTGTCAGCGTACGGGTTAGGATTAGGGGACGGGTGAGGGTCAGGCTTCGGGGAAGGGTTAGGGTTAGGGTTCGGGCTAGGGTTAGGGTTAGGGGACGGGGACGGTTTAGGGTCCAGGTGAGGGTACGACAACGCTTTAGGGGGAGCGTACGTGTGAGGGCGCGGGTCAGTGTCAGCGTACGTGTTAGGATTAGGGGACGGGTGAGGGTCAGGCTTCGGGGAAGGGTTAGGGTTAGGGTTCGGGCTAGGGTTAGGGTTAGGGGACGGGGACGGTTTAGGGTCCAGGTGAGGGTACGACAACGCTTTAGGGGGAGCGTACGTGTGAGGGCGCGAGTCAGTGTCAGCGTACGGGTTAGGATTAGGGGACGGGTGAGGGTCAGGCTTCGGGGAAGGGTTAGGGTTAGGGTTCGGGCTAGGGTTAGGGTTAGGGGACGGGGACGGTTTAGGGTCCAGGTGAGGGTACGACAACGCTTTAGGGGGAGCGTACGTGTGAGGGCGCGGGTTAGTGTCAGCGTACGGGTTAGGATTAGGGGACGGGTGAGTGTCAGGCTTCGGGGAAGGGTTAGGGTTAGGGTTCGGGCTAGGGTTAGAGTTAGGGGACGGGGACGGTTTAGGGTCCAGGTGAGGGTACGACAACGCTTTAGGGGGAGCGTACGTGTGAGGGCGCGGGTCAGTGTCAGCGTACGGGTTAGGATTAGGGGACGGGTGAGGGTCAGGCTTCGGGGAAGGGTTAGGGTTAGGGTTCGGGCTAGGGTTAGGGTTAGGGGACGGGGACGGATTAGGGTCCAGGTGAGGGAACGACAACGCTTTAGGGGGAGCGTACGTGTGAGGGCGCGGGTCAGTGTCAGCGTACGGGTTAGGATTAGGGGACGGGTGAGGGTCAGGCTTCGTGGAAGGGTTAGGGTTAGGGTTCGGGCTAGGGTTAGGGTTAGGGGACGGGGACGGTTTAGGGTCCAGGTGAGGGTACGACAACGCTTTAGGGGGAGCGTACGTGTGAGGGCGCGGGTCAGTGTCAGCGTACGGGTTAGGATTAGGGGACGGGTGAGGGTCAGGCTTCGGGGAAGGGTTAGGGTTAGGGTTCGGGCTAGGGTTAGGGTTAGGGGACGGGGACGGTTTAGGGTCCAGGTGAGGGTACGACAACGCTTTAGGGGGAGCGTACGTGTGAGGGCGCGGGTCAGTGTCAGCGTACGTGTTAGGATTAGGGGACGGGTGAGGGTCAGGCTTCGGGGAAGGGTTAGGGTTAGGGTTCGGGCTAGGGTTAGGGTTAGGGGACGGGGACGGTTTAGGGTCCAGGTGAGGGTACGACAAAGCTTTAGGGGGAGCGTACGTGTGAGGGCGCGGGTCAGTGTCAGCGTACGGGTTAGGATTAGGGGACGGGTGAGGGTCAGGCTTCGGGGAAGGGTTAGGGTTAGGGTTCGGGCTAGGTTTAGGGTTAGGGGACGGGGACGGTTTAGGGTCCAGGTGAGGGTACGACAACGCTTTAGGGGGAGCGTACGTGTGAGGGCGCGGGTTAGTGTCAGCGTACGGGTTAGGATTAGGGGACGGGTGAGTGTCAGGCTTCGGGGAAGGGTTAGGGTTAGGGTTCGGGCTAGGGTTAGAGTTAGGGGACGGGGACGGTTTAGGGTCCAGGTGAGGGTACGACAACGCTTTAGGGGGAGCGTACGTGTGAGGGCGCGGGTCAGTGTCAGCGTACGGGTTAGGATTAGGGGACGGGTGAGGGTCAGGCTTCGGGGAAGGGTTAGGGTTAGGGTTCGGGCTAGGGTTAGGGTTAGGGGACGGGGACGGTTTAGGGTCCAGGTGAGGGAACGACAACGCTTTAGGGGGAGCGTACGTGTGAGGGCGCGGGTCAGTGTCAGCGTACGGGTTAGGATTAGGGGACGGGTGAGGGTCAGGCTTCGGGGAAGGGTTAGGGTTAGGGTTCGGGCTAGGGTTAGGGTTAGGGGCCGGGGACGGTTTAGGGTCCAGGTGAGGGAACGACAACGCTTTAGGGGGAGCGTACGTGTGAGGGCGCGGGTCAGTGTCAGCGTACGGGTTAGGATTAGGGGACGGGTGAGGGTCAGGCTTCGGGGAAGGGTTAGGGTTAGGGTTCGGGCTAGGGTTAGGGTTAGGGGACGGGGACGCTTTAGGGTCCAGGTGAGGGTACGACAACGCTTTAGGGGGAGCGTACGTGTGAGGGAGCGGGTCAGTGTCAGCGTACGGGTTAGGATTAGGGGACGGGTGAGGGTCAGGCTTCGGGGAAGGGTTAGGGTTAGGGTTCGGGCTAGGGTTAGGGTTAGGGGACGGGGACGGTTTAGGGTCCAGGTGAGGGTACGACAACGCTTTAGGGGGAGCGTAAGTGTGAGGGCGCGGGTCAGTGTCAGCGTACGGGTTAGGATTAGGGGATGGGTGAGGGTCAGGCTTCGGGGAAGGGTTAGGGTTAGGGTTCGGGCTAGGGTTAGGGTTAGGGGACGGGGACGGTTTAGGGTCCAGGTGAGGGTACGACAACGCTTTAGGGGGAGCGTACGTGTGAGGGTGCGGGTCAGTGTCAGCGTACGGGTTAGGATTAGGGGACGGGTGAGGGTCAGGCTTCGGGGAAGGGTTAGGATTAGGGTTCGGGCTAGGGTTAGGGTTAGGGGACGGGGACGGTTTAGAGTCCAGGTGAGGGTACGACAACGCTTTAGGGGGAGCGTACGTGTGAGGGCGCGAGTCAGTGTCAGCGTACGGGTTAGGATTAGGGGACGGGTGAGGGTCAGGCTTCGGGGAAGGGATAGGGTTAGGGTTCGGGCTAGGGTTAGGGTTAGGGGATGGGGACGGTTTAGGGTCCAGGTGAGGGTACGACAACGCTTTAGGGGGAGCGTACGTGTGAGGGCGCGGGTCAGTGTCAGCGTACGGGTTAGGATTAGGGGACGGGTGAGGGTCAGGCTTCGTGGAAGGGTTAGGGTTAGGGTTCGGGCTAGGGTTAGGGTTAGGGGACGGGGACGGTTTAGGGTCCAGGTGAGGGTACGACAACGCTTTAGGGGGAGCGTACGTGTGAGGGCGCGGGTCAGTGTCAGCGTACGGGTTAGGATTAGGGGACGGGTGAGGGTCAGGCTTCGGGGAAGGGTTAGGGTTAGGGTTCGGGCTAGGGTTAGGGTTAGGGGACGGGGACGGTTTAGGGTCCAGGTGAGGGTACGACAATGCTTTAGGGGGAGCGTACGTGTGAGGGCGCGGGTCACTGTCAGCGTACGGGTTAGGATTAGGGGACGGGTGAGGGTCAGGCTTCGGGGAAGGGTTAGGGTTAGGGTTCGGGCTAGGGTTAGGGTTAGGGGACGGGGACGGTTTAGGGTCCAGGTGAGGGTACGACAACGCTTTAGGGGGAGCGTACGTGTGAGGGCGCGGGTCAGTGTCAGCGTACGGGTTAGGATTAGGGGACGGGTGAGGGTCAGGCTTCGGGGAAGGGTTAGGGTTAGGGTTCGGGCTAGGGTTAGGGTTAGGGGACGGGGACGGTTTAGGGTCCAGGTGAGGGTACGACAACGCTTTAGGGGGAGCGTACGTGTGAGGGCGCGGGTCAGTGTCAGCGTACGGGTTAGGATTAGGGGACGGGTGAGGGTCAGGCTTCGGGGAAGGGTTAGGGTTAGGGTTCGGGCTAGGGTTAGGGTTAGGGGACGGGGACGGTTTAGGGTCCAGGTGAGGGTACGACAACGCTTTAGGGGGAGCGTACGTGTGAGGGCGCGGGTCAGTGTCAGCGTACGGGTTAGGATTAGGGGACGGGTGAGGGTCAGGCTTCGGGGAAGGGTTAGGGTTAGGGTTCGGGCTAGGGTTAGGGTTAGGGGACGGGGACGGTTTAGGGTCCAGGTGAGGGTACGACAACGCTTTAGGGGGAGCGTACGTGTGAGGGCGCGGGTTAGTGTCAGCGTACGGGTTAGGATTAGGGGACGGGTGAGTGTCAGGCTTCGGGGAAGGGTTAGGGTTAGGGTTCGGGCTAGGGTTAGAGTTAGGGGATGGGGACGGTTTAGGGTCCAGGTGAGGGTACGACAACGCTTTAGGGGGAGCGTACGTGTGAGGGCGCGGGTCAGTGTCAGCGTACGGGTTAGGATTAGGGGACGGGTGAGGGTCAGGCTTCGTGGAAGGGTTAGGGTTAGGGTTCGGGCTAGGGTTAGGGTTAGGGGACGGGGACGGTTTAGGGTCCAGGTGAGGGTACGACAACGCTTTAGGGGGAGCGTACGTGTGAGGGCGCGGGTCAGTGTCAGCGTACGGGTTAGGATTAGGGGACGGGTGAGGGTCAGGCTTCGGGGAAGGGTTAGGGTTAGGGTTCGGGCTAGGGTTAGGGTTAGGGGACGGGGACGGTTTAGGGTCCAGGTGAGGGTACGACAACGCTTTAGGGGGAGCGTACGTGTGAGGGCGCGGGTCACTGTCAGCGTACGGGTTAGGATTAGGGGACGGGTGAGGGTCAGGCTTCGGGGAAGGGTTAGGGTTAGGGTTCGGGCTAGGGTTAGGGTTAGGGGACGGGGACGGTTTAGGGTCCAGGTGAGGGTACGACAACGCTTTAGGGGGAGCGTACGTGTGAGGGCGCGGGTCAGTGTCAGCGTACGGGTTAGGATTAGGGGACGGGTGAGGGTCAGGCTTCGGGGAAGGGTTAGGGTTAGGGTTCGGGCTAGGGTTAGGGTTAGGGGACGGGGACGGTTTAGGGTCCAGGTGAGGGTACGACAACGCTTTAGGGGGAGCGTACGTGTGAGGGCGCGGGTCAGTGTCAGCGTACGGGTTAGGATTAGGGGACGGGTGAGGGTCAGGCTTCGGGGAAGGGTTAGGGTTAGGGTTCGGGCTAGGGTTAGGGTTAGGGGACGGGGACGGTTTAGGGTCCAGGTGAGGGTACGACAACGCTTTAGGGGGAGCGTACGTGTGAGGGCGCGGGTCAGTGTCAGCGTACGGGTTAGGATTAGGGGACGGGTGAGGGTCAGGCTTCGGGGAAGGGTTAGGGTTAGGGTTCGGGCTAGGGTTAGGGTTAGGGGACGGGGACGGTTTAGGGTCCAGGTGAGGGTACGACAACGCTTTAGGGGGAGCGTACGTGTGAGGGCGCGGGTTAGTGTCAGCGTACGGGTTAGGATTAGGGGACGGGTGAGTGTCAGGCTTCGGGGAAGGGTTAGGGTTAGGGTTCGGGCTAGGGTTAGAGTTAGGGGACGGGGACGGTTTAGGGTCCAGGTGAGGGTACGACAACGCTTTAGGGGGAGCGTACGTGTGAGGGCGCGGGTCAGTGTCAGCGTACGGGTTAGGATTAGGGGACGGGTGAGGGTCAGGCTTCGGGGAAGGGTTAGGATTAGGGTTCGGGCTAGGGTTAGGGTTAGGGGACGGGGACGGTTTAGGGTCCAGGTGAGGGTACGACAACGCTTTAGGGGGAGCGTACCTGTGAGGGCGCGAGTCAGTGTCAGCGTACGGGTTAGGATTATGGGACGGGTGAGGGTCAGGCTTCGGGGAAGGGTTAGGGTTAGGGTTCGGGCTAGGGTTAGGGTTAGGGGACGGGGACGGTTTAGGGTCCAGGTGAGGGTACGACAACGCTTTAGGGGGAGCGTACGTGTGAGGGCGCGGGTCAGTGTCAGCGTACGGGTTAGGATTAGGGGACGGGTGAGGGTCAGGCTTCGTGGAAGGGTTAGGGTTAGGGTTCGGGCTAGGGTTAGGGTTAGGGGACGGGGACGGTTTAGGGTCCAGGTGAGGGTACGACAACGCTTTAGGGGGAGCGTACGTGTGAGGGCGCGAGTCAGTGTCAGCGTACGGGTTAGGATTAGGGGACGGGTGAGTGTCAGGCTTCGGGGAAGTGTTAGGGTTAGGGTTCGGGCTAGGGTTAGGGTTAGGGGACGGGGACGGTTTAGGGTCCAGGTGAGGGTACGACAACGTTTTAGGGGGAGCGTACGTGTGAGGGCGCGGGTCAGTGTCAGCGTACGGGTTAGGATTAGGGGACGGGTGAGGGTCAGGCTTCGGGGAAGGGTTAGGGTTAGGGTTCGGGCTAGGGTTAGGGTTAGGGGACGGGGACGGTTTAGGGTCCAGGTGAGGGAACGACAACGCTTTAGGGGGAGCGTACGTGTGAGGGCGCGGGTCAGTGTCAGCGTACGGGTTAGGATTAGGGGACGGGTGAGGGTCAGGCTTCGGGGAAGGGTTAG
Source organism: Grampus griseus (assembly GCF_964374135.1). NCBI lineage: Eukaryota > Metazoa > Chordata > Mammalia > Artiodactyla > Delphinidae > Grampus > Grampus griseus. Next base: position 666,625 of record NW_028133331.1, on the reverse strand, counting down.
GGTTAGGGTTCGGGCTAGGGTTAGGGTTAGGGGACGGGGACGCTTTAGGGTCCAGGTGAGGGTACGACAACGCTTTAGGGGGAGCGTACGTGTGAGGGAGCGGGTCAGTGTCAGCGTACGGGTTAGGATTAGGGGACGGGTGAGGGTCAGGCTTCGGGGAAGGGTTAGGGTTAGGGTTCGGGCTAGGGTTAGGGTTAGGGGACGGGGACGGTTTAGGGTCCAGGTGAGGGTACGACAACGCTTTAGGGGGAGCGTACGTGTGAGGGCGCGGGTCAGTGTCAGCGTACGGGTTAGGATTAGGGGATGGGTGAGGGTCAGGCTTCGGGGAAGGGTTAGGGTTAGGGTTCGGGCTAGGGTTAGGGTTAGGGGACGGGGACGGTTTAGGGTCCAGGTGAGGGTACGACAACGCTTTAGGGGGAGCGTACGTGTGAGGGTGCGGGTCAGTGTCAGCGTACGGGTTAGGATTAGGGGACGGGTGAGGGTCAGGCTTCGGGGAAGGGTTAGGATTAGGGTTCGGGCTAGGGTTAGGGTTAGGGGACGGGGACGGTTTAGAGTCCAGGTGAGGGTACGACAACGCTTTAGGGGGAGCGTACGTGTGAGGGCGCGAGTCAGTGTCAGCGTACGGGTTAGGATTAGGGGACGGGTGAGGGTCAGGCTTCGGGGAAGGGTTAGGGTTAGGGTTCGGGCTAGGGTTAGGGTTAGGGGATGGGGACGGTTTAGGGTCCAGGTGAGGGTACGACAACGCTTTAGGGGGAGCGTACGTGTGAGGGTGCGGGTCAGTGTCAGCGTACGGGTTAGGATTAGGGGACGGGTGAGGATCAGGCTTCGTGGATGGGTTAGGGTTAGGGTTCGGGCTAGGGTTAGGGTTAGGGGACGGGGACGGTTTAGGGTCCAGGTGAGGGTACGACAACGCTTTAGGGGGAGCGTACGTGTGAGGGCGCGGGTCACTGTCAGCGTACGGGTTAGGATTAGGGGACGTGTGAGGGTCAGGCTTCGGGGAAGGGTTAGGGTTAGGGTTGGGGCTAGGGTTAGGGTTAGGGGACGGGGACGGTTTAGGGTCCAGGTGAGGGTACGACAACGCTTTAGGGGGAGCGTACGTGTGAGGGCGCGGGTCAGTGTCAGCGTACGGGTTAGGATTAGGGGACGGGTGAGGGTCAGGCTTCGGGGAAGGGTTAGGGTTAGGGTTCGGGCTAGGGTTAGGGTTAGGGGACGGGGACGGTTTAGGGTCCAGGTGAGGGTACGACAACGCTTTAGGGGGAGCGTACGTGTGAGGGCGCGGGTCAGTGTCAGCGTACGGGTTAGGATTAGGGGACGGGTGAGGGTCAGGCTTCGGGGAAGGGTTAGGGTTAGGGTTCGGGCTAGGGTTAGGGTTAGGGGACGGGGACGGTTTAGGGTCCAGGTGAGGGTACGACAACGCTTTAGGGGGAGCGTAAGTGTGAGGGCGCGGGTCAGTGTCAGCGTACGGGTTAGGATTAGGGGATGGGTGAGGGTCAGGCTTCGGGGAAGGGTTAGGGTTAGGGTTCGGGCTAGGGTTAGGGTTAGGGGACGGGGACGGTTTAGGGTCCAGGTGAGGGTACGACAACGCTTTAGGGGGAGCGTACGTGTGAGGGTGCGGGTCAGTGTCAGCGTACGGGTTAGGATTAGGGGACGGGTGAGGGTCAGGCTTCGGGGAAGGGTTAGGATTAGGGTTCGGGCTAGGGTTAGGGTTAGGGGACGGGGACGGTTTAGAGTCCAGGTGAGGGTACGACAACGCTTTAGGGGGAGCGTACGTGTGAGGGCGCGAGTCAGTGTCAGCGTACGGGTTAGGATTAGGGGACGGGTGAGGGTCAGGCTTCGGGGAAGGGTTAGGGTTAGGGTTCGGGCTAGGGTTAGGGTTAGGGGATGGGGACGGTTTAGGGTCCAGGTGAGGGTACGACAACGCTTTAGGGGGAGCGTACGTGTGAGGGCGCGGGTCAGTGTCAGCGTACGGGTTAGGATTAGGGGACGGGTGAGGGTCAGGCTTCGTGGAAGGGTTAGGGTTAGGGTTCGGGCTAGGGTTAGGGTTAGGGGACGGGGACGGTTTAGGGTCCAGGTGAGGGTACGACAACGCTTTAGGGGGAGCGTACGTGTGAGGGCGCGGGTCAGTGTCAGCGTACGGGTTAGGATTAGGGGACGGGTGAGGGTCAGGCTTCGGGGAAGGGTTAGGGTTAGGGTTCGGGCTAGGGTTAGGGTTAGGGGACGGGGACGGTTTAGGGTCCAGGTGAGGGTACGACAACGCTTTAGGGGGAGCGTACGTGTGAGGGCGCGGGTCACTGTCAGCGTACGGGTTAGGATTAGGGGACGGGTGAGGGTCAGGCTTCGGGGAAGGGTTAGGGTTAGGGTTCGGGCTAGGGTTAGGGTTAGGGGACGGGGACGGTTTAGGGTCCAGGTGAGGGTACGACAACGCTTTAGGGGGAGCGTACGTGTGAGGGCGCGGGTCAGTGTCAGCGTACGGGTTAGGATTAGGGGACAGGTGAGGGTCACGCTTCGGGGAAGGGTTAGGGTTAGGGTTCGGGCTAGGGTTAGGGTTAGGGGACGGGGACGGTTTAGGGTCCAGGTGAGGGTACGACAACGCTTTAGGGGGAGCGTACGTGTGAGGGCGCGGGTCAGTGTCAGCGTACGGGTTAGGATTAGGGGACGGGTGAGGGTCAGGCTTCGGGGAAGGGTTAGGGTTAGGGTTCGGGCTAGGGTTAGGGTTAGGGGACGGGGACGGTTTAGGGTCCAGGTGAGGGTACGACAACGCTTTAGGGGGAGCGTACGTGTGAGGGCGCGGGTCAGTGTCAGCGTACGGGTTAGGATTAGGGGACGGGTGAGGGTCAGGCTTCGGGGAAGGGTTAGGGTTAGGGTTCGGGCTAGGGTTAGGGTTAGGGGACGGGGACGGTTTAGGGTCCAGGTGAGGGTACGACAACGCTTTAGGGGGAGCGTACGTGTGAGGGCGCGGGTTAGTGTCAGCGTACGGGTTAGGATTAGGGGACGGGTGAGTGTCAGGCTTCGGGGAAGGGTTAGGGTTAGGGTTCGGGCTAGGGTTAGAGTTAGGGGACGGGGACGGTTTAGGGTCCAGGTGAGGGTACGACAACGCTTTAGGGGGAGCGTACGTGTGAGGGCGCGGGTCAGTGTCAGCGTACGGGTTAGGATTAGGGGATGGGTGAGGGTCAGGCTTCGGGGAAGGGTTAGGATTAGGGTTCGGGCTAGGGTTAGGGTTAGGGGACGGGGACGGTTTAGGGTCCAGGTGAGGGTACGACAACGCTTTAGGGGGAGCGTACCTGTGTGGGCGCGAGTCAGTGTCAGCGTACGGGTTAGGATTATGGGACGGGTGAGGGTCAGGCTTCGGGGAAGGGTTAGGGTTAGGGTTCGGGCTAGGGTTAGGGTTAGGGGACGGGGACGGTTTAGGGTCCAGGTGAGGGTACGACAACGCTTTAGGGGGAGCGTACGTGTGAGGGCGCGGGTCAGTGTCAGCGTACGGGTTAGGATTAGGGGACGGGTGAGGGTCAGGCTTCGTGGAAGGGTTAGGGTTAGGGTTCGGGCTAGGGTTAGGGTTAGGGGACGGGGACGGTTTAGGGTCCAGGTGAGGGTACGACAACGCTTTAGGGGGAGCGTACGTGTGAGGGCGCGAGTCAGTGTCAGCGTACGGGTTAGGATTAGGGGACGGGTGAGTGTCAGGCTTCGGGGAAGTGTTAGGGTTAGGGTTCGGGCTAGGGTTAGGGTTAGGGGACGGGGACGGTTTAGGGTCCAGGTGAGGGTACGACAACGTTTTAGGGGGAGCGTACGTGTGAGGGCGCGGGTCAGTGTCAGCGTACGGGTTAGGATTAGGGGACGGGTGAGGGTCAGGCTTCGGGGAAGGGTTAGGGTTAGGGTTCGGGCTAGGGTTAGGGTTAGGGGACGGGGACGGTTTAGGGTCCAGGTGAGGGAACGACAACGCTTTAGGGGGAGCGTACGTGTGAGGGCGCGGGTCAGTGTCAGCGTACGGGTTAGGATTAGGGGACGGGTGAGGGTCAGGCTTCGGGGAAGGGTTAGGGTTAGGGTTCGGGCTAGGGTTAGGGTTAGGGGACGGGGACGCTTTAGGGTCCAGGTGAGGGTACGACAACGCTTTAGGGGGAGCGTACGTGTGAGGGAGCGGGTCAGTGTCAGCGTACGGGTTAGGATTAGGGGACGGGTGAGGGTCAGGCTTCGGGGAAGGGTTAGGGTTAGGGTTCGGGCTAGGGTTAGGGTTAGGGGACGGGGACGGTTTAGGGTCCAGGTGAGGGTACGACAACGCTTTAGGGGGAGCGTAAGTGTGAGGGCGCGGGTCAGTGTCAGCGTACGGGTTAGGATTAGGGGATGGGTGAGGGTCAGGCTTCGGGGAAGGGTTAGGGTTAGGGTTCGGGCTAGGGTTAGGGTTAGGGGACGGGGACGGTTTAGGGTCCAGGTGAGGGTACGACAACGCTTTAGGGGGAGCGTACGTGTGAGGGTGCGGGTCAGTGTCAGCGTACGGGTTAGGATTAGGGGACGGGTGAGGGTCAGGCTTCGGGGAAGGGTTAGGATTAGGGTTCGGGCTAGGGTTAGGGTTAGGGGACGGGGACGGTTTAGAGTCCAGGTGAGGGTACGACAACGCTTTAGGGGGAGCGTACGTGTGAGGGCGCGAGTCAGTGTCAGCGTACGGGTTAGGATTAGGGGACGGGTGAGGGTCAGGCTTCGGGGAAGGGTTAGGGTTAGGGTTCGGGCTAGGGTTAGGGTTAGGGGATGGGGACGGTTTAGGGTCCAGGTGAGGGTACGACAACGCTTTAGGGGGAGCGTACGTGTGAGGGCGCGGGTCAGTGTCAGCGTACGGGTTAGGATTAGGGGACGGGTGAGGATCAGGCTTCGTGGATGGGTTAGGGTTAGGGTTCGGGCTAGGGTTAGGGTTAGGGGACGGGGACGGTTTAGGGTCCAGGTGAGGGTACGACAACGCTTTAGGGGGAGCGTACGTGTGAGGGCGCGGGTCACTGTCAGCGTACGGGTTAGGATTAGGGGACGGGTGAGGGTCAGGCTTCGGGGAAGGGTTAGGGTTAGGGTTCGGGCTAGGGTTAGGGTTAGGGGACGGGGACGGTTTAGGGTCCAGGTGAGGGTACGACAACGCTTTAGGGGGAGCGTACGTGTGAGGGCGCGGGTCAGTGTCAGCGTACGGGTTAGGATTAGGGGACGGGTGAGGGTCAGGCTTCGGGGAAGGGTTAGGGTTAGGGTTCGGGCTAGGGTTAGGGTTAGGGGACGGGGACGGTTTAGGGTCCAGGTGAGGGTACGACAACGCTTTAGGGGGAGCGTACGTGTGAGGGCGCGGGTCAGTGTCAGCGTACGGGTTAGGATTAGGGGACGGGTGAGGGTCAGGCTTCGGGGAATGGTTAGGGTTAGGGTTCGGGCTAGGGTTAGGGTTAGGGGACGGGGACGGTTTAGGGTCCAGGTGAGGGTACGACAATGCTTTAGGGGGAGCGTACGTGTGAGGGCGCGGGTCAGTGTCAGCGTACGGGTTAGGATTAGGGGACGGGTGAGGGTCAGGCTTCGGGGAAGGGTTAGGGTTAGGGTTCGGGCTAGGGTTAGGGTTAGGGGACGGGGACGGTTTAGGGTCCAGGTGAGGGTACGACAACGCTTTAGGGGGAGCGTACGTGTGAGGGCGCGGGTTAGTGTCAGCGTACGGGTTAGGATTAGGGGACGGGTGAGTGTCAGGCTTCGGGGAAGGGTTAGGGTTAGGGTTCGGGCTAGGGTTAGAGTTAGGGGACGGGGACGGTTTAGGGTCCAGGTGAGGGTACGACAACGCTTTAGGGGGAGCGTACGTGTGAGGGCGCGGGTCAGTGTCAGCGTACGGGTTAGGATTAGGGGACGGGTGAGGGTCAGGCTTCGGGGAAGGGTTAGGATTAGGGTTCGGGCTAGGGTTAGGGGACGGGGACGGGGACGGTTTAGGGTCCAGGTGAGGGTACGACAACACTTTAGGGGGAGCGTACCTGTGAGGGCGCGAGTCAGTGTCAGCGTACGGGTTAGGATTAGGGGACGGGTGAGGGTCAGGCTTCGGGGAAGGGTTAGGGTTAGGGTTCGGGCTAGGGTTAGGGTTAGGGGACGGGGACGGTTTAGGGTCCAGGTGAGGGTACGACAACGCTTTAGGGGGAGCGTACGTGTGAGGGCGCGGGTCAGTGTCAGCGTACGGGTTAGGATTAGGGGACGGGTGAGGGTCAGGCTTCGGGGAAGTGTTAGGGTTAGGGTTCGGGCTAGGGTTAGGGTTAGGGGACGGGGACGGTTTAGGGTCCAGGTGAGGGTACGACAACGCTTTAGGGGGAGCGTACGTGTGAGGGCGCGAGTCAGTGTCAGCGTACGGGTTAGGATTAGGGGACGGGTGAGTGTCAGGCTTCGGGGAAGTGTTAGGGTTAGGGTTCGGGCTAGGGTTAGGGTTAGGGGACGGGGACGGTTTAGGGTCCAGGTGAGGGTACGACAACGCTTTAGGGGGAGCGTACGTGTGAGGGCGCGGGTCAGTGTCAGCGTACGGGTTAGGATTAGGGGACGGGTGAGGGTCAGGCTTCGGGGAAGGGTTAGGGTTAGGGTTCGGGCTAGGGTTAGGGTTAGGGGACGGGGACGGTTTAGGGTCCAGGTGAGGGTACGACAACGCTTTAGGGGGAGCGTACGTGTGAGGGCGCGGGTCAGTGTCAGCGTACGGGTTAGGATTAGGGGACGGGTGAGGGTCAGGCTTCGGGGAAGGGTTAGGGTTAGGGTTCGGGCAAGGGTTAGGGTTAGGGGACGGGGACGGTTTAGCGTCCAGGTTAGGGTACGACAACGCTTTAGGGGGAGCGTACGTGTGAGGGCGCGGGTCAGTGTCAGCGTACGGGTTAGGATTAGGGGACGGGTGAGGGTCAGGCTTCGGGGAAGGGTTAGGGTTAGGGTTCGGGCTAGGGTTAGGGTTAGGGGACGGGGACGGTTTAGGGTCCAGGTGAGGGTACGACAACGCTTAAGGGGGAGCGTACGTGTGAGGGCGCGGGTCATTGTCAGCGTACGGGTTAGGATTAGGGGACGGGTGAGGGTCAGGCTTCGGGGAAGGGTTAGGGTTAGTGTTCGGGCTAGGGTTAGGGTTAGGGGACGGGGACGGTTTCGGGTCCAGGTGAGGGTACGACAACGCTTTAGGGGGAGCGTACGTGTGAGGGCGCGGGTCAGTGTCAGCGTACGGGTTAGGATTAGGGGACGGGTGAGGGTCAGGCTTCGGGGAAGGGTTAGGGTTAGGGTTCGGGCTAGGGTTAGGGTTAGGGGACGGGGACGGTTTAGGGTCCAGGTGAGGGTACGACAACGCTTTAGGGGGAGCGTACGTGTGAGGGCGCGGGTTAGTGTCAGCGTACGGGTTAGGATTAGGGGACGGGTGAGTGTCAGGCTTCGGGGAAGGGTTAGGGTTAGGGTTCGGGCTAGGGTTAGAGTTAGGGGACGGGGACGGTTTAGGGTCCAGGTGAGGGTACGACAACGCTTTAGGGGGAGTGTACGTGTGAGGGCGCGGGTCAGTGTCAGCGTACGGGTTAGGATTAGGGGACGGGTGAGGGTCAGGCTTCGGGGAAGGGTTAGGGTTAGGGTTCGGGCTAGGGTTAGGGTTAGGGGACGGGGACGGATTAGGGTCCAGGTGAGGGAACGACAACGCTTTAGGGGGAGCGTACGTGTGAGGGCGCGGGTTAGTGTCAGCGTACGGGTTAGGATTAGGGGACGGGTGAGGGTCAGGCTTCGTGGAAGGGTTAGGGTTAGGGTTCGGGCTAGGGTTAGGGTTAGGGGACGGGGACGGTTTAGGGTCCAGGTGAGGGTACGACAACGCTTTAGGGGGAGCGTACGTGTGAGGGCGCGGGTCAGTGTCAGCATACGGGTTAGGATTAGGGGACGGGTGAGGGTCAGGCTTCGGGGAAGGGTTAGGGTTAGGGTTCGGGCTAGGGTTAGGGTTAGGGGACGGGGACGGTTTAGGGTCCAGGTGAGGGTACGACAACGCTTTAGGGGGAGCGTACGTGTGAGGGCGCGGGTCAGTGTCAGCGTACGTGTTAGGATTAGGGGACGGGTGAGGGTCAGGCTTCGGGGAAGGGTTAGGTTTAGGGTTCGAGCTAGGGTTAGGGTTAGGGGACGGGGACGGTTTAGGGTCCAGGTGAGGGTACGACAACGCTTTAGGGGGAGCGTACGTGTGAGGGCGCGGGTCAGTGTCAGCGTACGGGTTAGGATTAGGGGACGGGTGAGGGTCAGGTTTCGGGGAAGGGTTAGGGTTAGGGTTCGGGCTAGGGTTAGGGTTAGGGGACGGGGACGGTTTAGGGTCCAGGTGAGGGTACGACAACGCTTTAGGGGGAGCGTACGTGTGAGGGCGCGGGTTAGTGTCAGCGTACGGGTTAGGATTAGGGGACGGGTGAGTGTCAGGCTTCGGGGAAGGGTTAGGGTTAGGGTTCGGGCTAGGGTTAGAGTTAGGGGACGGGGACGGTTTAGGGTCCAGGTGAGGGTACGACAACGCTTTAGGGGGAGCGTACGTGTGAGGGCGCGGGTCAGTGTCAGCGTACGGGTTAGGATTAGGGGACGGGTGACGGTCAGGCTTCGGGGAAGGGTTAGGGTTAGGGTTCGGGCTAGGGTTAGGGTTAGGGGACGGGGACGGTTTAGGGTCCAGGTGAGGGAACGACAACGCTTTAAGGGGAGCGTACGTGTGAGGGCGCGGGTCAGTGTCAGCGTACGGGTTAGGATTAGGGGACGGGTGAGGGTCAGGCTTCGGGGAAGGGTTAGGGTTAGGGTTCGGGCTAGGGTTAGGGTTAGGGGCCGGGGACGGTTTAGGGTCCAGGTGAGGGAACGACAACGCTTTAGGGGGAGCGTACGTGTGAGGGCGCGGGTCAGTGTCAGCGTACGGGTTAGGATTAGGGGACGGGTGAGGGTCAGGCTTCGGGGAAGGGTTAGGGTTAGGGTTCCGGCTAGGGTTAGGGTTAGGGGACGGGGACGGTTTAGGGTCCAGGTGAGGGTACGACAACGCTTTAGGGGGAGCGTACGTGTGAGGGCGCGGGTCAGTGTCAGCGTACGGGTTAGGATTAGGGGACGGGTGAGGGTCAGGCTTCGTGGAAGGGTTAGGGTTAGGGTTCGGGCTAGGGTTAGGGTTAGGGGACGGGGACGGTTTAGGGTCCAGGTGAGAGTACGACAACGCTTTAGGGGGAGCGTACGTGTGAGGGCGCGGGTCAGTGTCAGCGTACGGGTTAGGATTAGGGGACGGGTGAGGGTCAGGCTTCGGGGAAGGGTTAGGGTTAGGGTTCGGGCTAGGGTTAGGGTTAGGGGACGGGGACGGTTTAGGGTCCAGGTGAGGGTACGACAACGCTTTAGGGGGAGCGTACGTGTGAGGGCGCGGGTCAGTGTCAGCGTACGGGTTAGGATTAGGGGACGGGTGAGGGTCAGGCTTCGTGGAAGGGTTAGGGTTAGGGTTCGGGCTAGGGTTAGGGTTAGGGGACGGGGACGGTTTAGGGTCCAGGTGAGGGTACGACAACGCTTTAGGGGGAGCGTACGTGTGAGGGCGAGGGTCAGTGTCAGCGTACGGGTTAGGATTAGGGGACGGGTGAATGTCAGGCTTCGGGGAAGTGTTAGGGTTAGGGTTCGGGCTAGGGTTAGGGTTAGGGGACGGGGACGGTTTAGGGTCCAGGTGAGGGTACGACAACGCTTTAGGGGGAGCGTACGTGTGAGGGCGCGGGTCAGTGTCAGCGTACGGGTTATGATTAGGGGACGGGTGAGGGTCAGGCTTCGGGGAAGGGTTAGGGTTAGGGTTCGGGCTAGGGTTAGGGTTAGGGGACGGGGACGGTTTAGGGTCCAGGTGAGGGTACGACAACGCTTTAGGGGGAGCGTACGTGTGAGGGCGCGGGTCAGTGTCAGCGTACGGGTTAGGATTAGGGGACGGGTGAGGGTCAGGCTTCGGGGAAGGGTTAGGGTTAGGGTTCGGGCAAGGGTTAGGGTTAGGGGACGGGGACGGTTTAGCGTCCAGGTTAGGGTACGACAACGCTTTAGGGGGAGCGTACGTGTGAGGGCGCGGGTCAGTGTCAGCGTACGGGTTAGGATTAGGGGACGGGTGAGGGTCAGGCTTCGGGGAAGGGTTAGGGTTAGGGTTCGGGCTAGGGTTAGGGTTAGGGGACGGGGACGGTTTAGGGTCCAAGTGAGGGTACGACAACGCTTAAGGGGGAGCGTACGTGTGAGGGCGCGGGTCAGTGTCAGCGTACGGGTTAGGATTAGGGGACGGGTGAGGGTCAGGCTTCGGGGAAGGGTTAGAGTTAGTGTTCGGGCTAGGGTTAGGGTTAGGGGACGGGGACGGTTTAGGGTCCAGGTGAGGGTACGACAACGCTTTAGGGGGAGCGTACGTGTGAGGGCGCGGGTCAGTGTCAGCGTACGGGTTAGGATTAGGGGACGGGTGAGGGTCAGGCTTCGGGGAAGGGTTAGGGTTAGGGTTCGGGCTAGGGTTAGGGTTAGGGGACGGGGACGGTTTAGGGTCCAGGTGAGGGTACGACAACGCTTTAGGGGGAGCGTACGTGTGAGGGCGCGGGTCAGTGTCAGCGTACGGGTTAGGATTAGGGGACGGGTGAGGGTCAGGCTTCGGGGAAGGGTTAGGGTTAGGGTTCGGGCTAGGGTTAGGGTTAGGGGCCGGGGACGGTTTAGGGTCCAGGTGAGGGAACGACAACGCTTTAGGGGGAGCGTACGTGTGAGGGCGCGGGTCAGTGTCAGCGTACGGGTTAGGATTAGGGGACGGGTGAGGGTCAGGCTTCGGGGAAGGGTTAGGGTTAGGGTTCGGGCTAGGGTTAGGGTTAGGGGACGGGGACGGTTTAGGGTCCAGGTGAGGGTACGACAACGCTTTAGGGGGAGCGTACGTGTGAGGGAGCGGGTCAGTGTCAGCGTACGGGTTAGGATTAGGGGACGGGTGAGGGTCAGGCTTCGGGGAAGGGTTAGGGTTAGGGTTCGGGCTAGGGTTAGGGTTAGGGGACGGGGACAGTTTAGGGTCCAGGTGAGGGTACGACAACGCTTTAGGGGGAGCGTAAGTGTGAGGGCGCGGGTCAGTGTCAGCGTACGGGTTAGGATTAGGGGATGGGTGAGGGTCAGGCTTCGGGGAAGGGTTAGGGTTAGGGTTCGGGCTAGGGTTAGGGTTAGGGGACGGGGACGGTTTAGGGTCCAGGTGAGGGTACGACAACGCTTTAGGGGGAGCGTACGTGTGAGGGTGCGGGTCAGTGTCAGCGTACGGGTTAGGATTAGGGGACGGGTGAGGGTCAGGCTTCGGGGAAGTGTTAGGATTAGGGTTCGGGCTAGGGTTAGGGTTAGGGGACGGGGACGGTTTAGAGTCCAGGTGAGGGTACGACAACGCTTTAGGGGGAGCGTACGTGTGAGGGCGCGAGTCAGTGTCAGCGTACGGGTTAGGATTAGGGGACGGGTGAGGGTCAGGCTTCGGGGAAGGGTTAGGGTTAGGGTTCAGGCTAGGGTTAGGGTTAGGGGATGGGGACCGTTTAGGGTCCAGGTGAGGGTACGACAACGCTTTAGGGGGAGAGTACGTGTGAGGGCGCGGGTCAGTGTCAGCGTACGGGTTAGGATTAGGGGACGGGTGAGGGTCAGGCTTCGTGGAAGGGTTAGGGTTAGGGTTCGGGCTAGGGTTAGGGTTAGGGGACGGGGACGGTTTAGGGTCCAGGTGAGGGTACGACAACGCTTTAGGGGGAGCGTACGTGTGAGGGCGCGGGTCAGTGTCAGCGTACGGGTTAGGATTAGGGGACGGGTGAGGGTCAGGCTTCGGGGAAGGGTTAGGGTTAGGGTTCGGGCTAGGGTTAGGGTTAGGGGACGGGGACGGTTTAGGGTCCAGGTGAGGGTACGACAACGCTTTACGGGGAGCGTACGTGTGAGGGCAAGGGTCAGTGTCAGCGTACGGGTTAGGATTAGGGGACGGGTGAGTGTCAGGCTTCGGGGAAGTGTTAGGGTTAGGGTTCGGGCTAGGGTTAGGGTTAGGGGACGGGGACGGTTTAGGGTCCAGGTGAGGGTACGACAACGCTTTAGGGGGAGCGTACGTGTGAGGGCGCGGGTCAGTGTCAGCGTACGGGTTAGGATTAGGGGACGGGTGAGGGTCAGGCTTCGGGGAAGGGTTAGGGTTAGGGTTCGGGCTAGGGTTAGGGTTAGGGGACGGGGACGGTTTAGGGTCCAGGTGAGGGTACGACAACGCTTTAGGGGGAGCGTACGTGTGAGGGCGCGGGTCAGTGTCAGCGTACGGGTTAGGATTAGGGGACGGGTGAGGGTCAGGCTTCGGGGAAGGGTTAGGGTTAGGGTTCGGGCAAGGGTTAGGGTTAGGGGACGGGGACGGTTTAGCGTCCAGGTTAGGGTACGACAACGCTTTAGGGGGAGCGTACGTGTGAGGGCGCGGGTCAGTGTCAGCGTACGGGTTAGGATTAGGGGACGGGTGAGGGTCAGGCTTCGGGGAAGGGTTAGGGTTAGGGTTCAGGCTAGGGTTAGGGTTAGGGGACGGGGACGGTTTAGGGACCAGGTGAGGGTACGACAACGCTTAAGGGGGAGCGTACGTGTGAGGGCGCGGGTCAGTGTCAGCGTACGGGTTAGGATTAGGGGACGGGTGAGGGTCAGGCTTCGGGGAAGGGTTAGGGTTAGTGTTCGGGCTAGGGTTAGGGTTAGGGGACGGGGACGGTTTAGGGTCCAGGTGAGGGTACGACAACGCTTTAGGGGGAGCGTACGTGTGAGGGCGCGGGTCAGTGTCAGCGTACGGGTTAGGATTAGGGGACGGGTGAGGGTCAGGCTTCGGGGAAGGGTTAGGGTTAGGGTTCGGGCTAGGGTTAGGGTTAGGGGACGGGGACGGTTTAGGGTCCAGGTGAGGGTACGACAACGCTTTAGGGGGAGCGTACGTGTGAGGGCGCGGGTCAGTGTCAGCGTACGGGTTAGGATTAGGGGACGGGTGAGTGTCAGGCTTCGGGGAAGGGTTAGGGTTAGGGTTCGGGCTAGGGTTAGGGTTAGGGGACGGGGACGGTTTAGGGTCCAGGTGAGGGTACGACAACGCTTTAGGGGGAGCGTACGTGTGAGGGCGCGGGTCAGTGTCAGCGTACGGGTTAGGATTAGGGGACGGGTGAGGGTCAGGCTTCGGGGAAGGGTTAGGGTTAGGGTTCGGGCTACGGTTAGGGTTATGGGACGGGGACGGTTTAGGGTCCAGGTGAGGGAACGACAACGCTTTAGGGGGAGCGTACGTGTGAGGGCGCGGGTCAGTGTCAGCGTACGGGTTAGGATAAGGGGACGGGTGAGGGTCAGGCTTCGGGGAAGGGTTAGGGTTAGGGTTCGGGCTAGGGTTAGGGTTAGGGGACGGGGACGGTTTAGGGTCCAGGTGAGGGAACGAAAACGCTTTAGGGGGAGCGTACGTGTGAGGGCGCGGGTCAGTGTCAGCGTACGGGTTAGGATTAGGGGATGGGTGAGGGTCAGGCTTCGGGGAAGGGTTAGGGTTAGGGTTCGGGCTAGGGTTAGGGTTAGGGGACGGGGACGGTTTAGAGTCCAGGTTAGGGTACGACAACGCTTTAGGGGGAGCGTACGTGTGAGGGCGCGGGTCAGTGTCAGCGTACGGGTTAGGATTAGGGGACGGGTGAGGGTCAGGCTTCGGGGAAGGGTTAGGGTTAGGGTTCGGGCTAGGGTTAGGGTTAGGGGACGGGGACGGTTTAGGGTCCAGGTGAGGGAACGACAACGCTTTAGGGGGAGCGTAGGTTTGAGGGCGCGGGTTAGTGTCAGCGTACGGGTTAGGATTAGGGGAGGGGTGAGGGTCAGGCTTCGGGGAAGGGTTAGGGTTAGGGTTCGGGCTAGGGTTAGGGTTAGGGGACGGGGACGGTTTAGGGTCCAGGTGAGGGTACGACAACGCTTTAGGGGGAGCGTACGTGTGAGGGTGCGGGTCAGTGTCAGCGTACGGGTTAGGATTAGGGGACGGGTGAGGGTCAGGCTTCGGGGAAGGGTTAGGGTTAGGGTTCGGGCTAGGGTTAGGGTTAGGGGACGGGGACGATTTAGGGTCCAGGTGAGGGTACGACAACGCTTTAGGGGGAGCGTACGTGTGAGGGCGCGGGTCAGTGTCAGCGTACGGGTTAGGATTAGGGGACGGGTGAGGGTCAGGCTTCGGGGAAGGGTTAGGGTTAGGGTTTGGGCTAGGGTTAGGGTTAGGGGACGGGGACGGTTTAGGGTCCAGGTGAGGGAACGACAACGCTTTAGGGGGAGCGTACGTGTGAGGGCGCGGGTCAGTGTCAGCGTACGGGTTAGGATTAGGGGACGGGTGAGGGTCAGGCTTCGGGGAAGGGTTAGGGTTAGGGTTCGGGCTAGGGTTAGGGTTAGGGGACGGGGACGGTTTAGGGTCCAGGTGAGGGTACGACAACGCTTTAGGGGGAGCGTACGTGTGAGGGCGCGGGTCAGTGTCAGCGTACGGGTTAGGATTAGGGGACGGGTGAGGGTCAGTCTTCGGGAAGGGTTAGGGTTAGGGTTCGGGCTAGGGTTAGGGTTAGGGGACGGGGACGGTTTAGCGTCCAGGTTAGGGTACGACAACGCTTTAGGGGGAGCGTACGTGTGAGGGCGCGGGTCAGTGTCAGCGTACGGGTTAGGATTAGGGGACGGGTGAGGGTCAGGCTTCGGGGAAGGGTTAGGGTTAGGGTTCGGGCTAGGGTTAGGGTTAGGGGACGGGGACGGTTTAGGGTCCAGGTGAGGGTACGACAACGCTTAAGGGGGAGCGTACGTGTGAGGGCGCGGGTCAGTGTCAGCGTACGGGTTAGGATTAGGGGACGGGTGAGGGTCAGGCTTCGGGGAAGGGTTAGGGTTAGTGTTCGGGCTAGGGTTAGGGTTAGGGGACGGGGACGGTTTAGGGTCCAGGTGAGGGTACGACAACGCTTTAGGGGGAGCGTACGTGTGAGGGCGCGGGTCAGTGTCAGCGTACGGGTTAGGATTAGGGGACGGGTGAGGGTCAGGCTTCGGGGAAGGGTTAGGGTTAGGGTTCGGGCTAGGGTTAGGGTTAGGGGACGGGGACGGTTTAGGGTCCAGGTGAGGGTACGACAACGCTTTAGGGGGAGCGTACGTGTGAGGGCGCGGGTCAGTGTCAGCGTACGGGTTAGGATTAGGGGACGGGTGAGTGTCAGGCTTCGGGGAAGGGATAGGGTTAGGGTTCGGGCTAGGGTTAGGGTTAGGGGACGGGGACGGTTTAGGGTCCAGGTGAGGGTACGACAACGCTTTAGGGGGAGCGTACGTGTGAGGGCGCGGGTCAGTGTCAGCGTACGGGTTAGGATTAGGGGACGGGTGAGGGTCAGGCTTCGGGGAAGGGTTAGGGTTAGGGTTCGGGCTACGGTTAGGGTTAGGGGACGGGGACGGTTTAGGGTCCAGGTGAGGGAACGACAACGCTTTAGGGGGAGCGTACGTGTGAGGGCGCGGGTCAGTGTCAGCGTACGGGTTAGGATAAGGGGACGGGTGAGGGTCAGGCTTCGGGGAAGGGTTAGGGTTAGGGTTCGGGCTAGGGTTAGGGTTAGGGGACGGGGACGGTTTAGGGTCCAGGTGAGGGAACGAAAACGCTTTAGGGGGAGCGTACGTGTGAGGGCGCGGGTCAGTGTCAGCGTACGGGTTAGGATTAGGGGACGGGTGAGGGTCAGGCTTCGGGGAAGGGTTAGGGTTAGGGTTCGGGCTAGGGTTAGGGTTAGGGGACGGGGACGGTTTAGGGTCCAGGTGAGGGAACGACAACGCTTTAGGGGGAGCGTAGGCTTGAGGGCGCGGGTTAGTGTCAGCGTACGGGTTAGGATTAGGGGACGGGTGAGGGTCAGGCTTCGGGGAAGGGTTAGGGTTAGGGTTCGGGCTAGGGTTAGGGTTAGGGGACGGGGACGGTTTAGGGTCCAGGTGAGGGTACGACAACGCTTTAGGGGGAGCGTACGTGTGAGGGCGCGGGTCAGTGTCAGCGTACGGGTTAGGATTAGGGGACGGGTGAGGTTCAGGCTTCGGCGAAGGGTTAGGGTTAGGGTTCGGGCTAGGGTTAGGGTTAGGGGACGGGGACGGTTTAGGGTCCAGGTGAGGGTACGACAACGCTTTAGGGGGAGCGTACGTGTGAGGGCGCGGGTCAGTGTCAGCGTACGGGTTAGGATTAGGGGACGGGTGAGGGTCAGGGTTCGGGGAAGGGTTAGGGTTAGGGTTTGGGCTAGGGTTAGGGTTAGGGGACGGGGACGGTTTAGGGTCCAGGTGAGGGAACGACAACGCTTTAGGGGGAGCGTACGTGTGAGGGCGCGGGTCAGTGTCAGCGTACGGGTTAGGATTAGGGGACGGGTGAGGGTCAGGCTTCGGGGAAGGGTTAGGGTTAGGGTTCGGGCTAGGGTTAGGGTTAGGTGACGGGGACGGTTTAGGGTCCAGGTGAGGGTACGACAACGCTTTAGGGGGAGCGTACGTCTGAGGGCGCGGGTCAGTGTCAGCGTACGGGTTAGGATTAGGGGACGGGTGAGGGTCAGTCTTCGGGAAGGGTTAGGGTTAGGGTTCGGGCTAGGGTTAGGGTTAGGGGACGGGGACGGTTTAGCGTCCAGGTTAGGGTACGACAACGCTTTAGGGGGAGCGTACGTGTGAGGGCGCGGGTCAGTGTCAGCGTACGGGTTAGGATTAGGGGACGGGTGAGGGTCAGGCTTCGGGGAAGGGTTAGGGTTAGGGTTCGGGCTAGGGTTAGGGTTAGGGGACGGGGACGGTTTAGGGTCCAGGTGAGGGTACGACAACGATTAAGGGGGAGCGTACGTGTGAGGGCGCGGGTCAGTGTCAGCGTACGGGTTAGGATTAGGGGACGGGTGAGGGTCAGGCTTCGGGGAAGGGTTAGGGTTAGGGTTCGGGCTAGGGTTAGGGTTAGGGGACGGGGACGGTTTAGGGTCCAGGTGAGGGAACGACAACGCTTTAGGGGGAGCGTAGGTTTGAGGGCGCGGGTTAGTGTCAGCGTACGGGTTAGGATTAGGGGACGGGTGAGGGTCAGGCTTCGGGGAAGGGTTAGGGTTAGGGTTCGGGCTAGGGTTAGGGTTAGGGGACGGGGACGGTTTAGGGTCCAGGTGAGGGTACGACAACGCTTTAGGGGGAGCGTACGTGTGAGGGTGCGGGTCAGTGTCAGCGTACGGGTTAGGATTAGGGGACGGGTGAGGGTCAGGCTTCGGGGAAGGGTTAGGGTTAGGGTTCGGGCTAGGGTTAGGGTTAGGGGACGGGGACGATTTAGGGTCCAGGTGAGGGTACGACAACGCTTTAGGGGGAGCGTACGTGTGAGGGCGCGGGTCAGTGTCAGCGTACGGGTTAGGATTAGGGGACGGGTGAGGGTCAGGCTTCGGGGAAGGGTTAGGGTTAGGGTTTGGGCTAGGGTTAGGGTTAGGGGACGGGGACGGTTTAGGGTCCAGGTGAGGGAACGACAACGCTTTAGGGGGAGCGTACGTGTGAGGGCGCGGGTCAGTGTCAGCGTACGGGTTAGGATTAGGGGACGGGTGAGGGTCAGGCTTCGGGGAAGGGTTAGGGTTAGGGTTCGGGCTAGGGTTAGGGTTAGGGGACGGGGACGGTTTAGGGTCCAGGTGAGGGTACGACAACGCTTTAGGGGGAGCGTACGTGTGAGGGCGCGGGTCAGTGTCAGCGTACGGGTTAGGATTAGGGGACGGGTGAGGGTCAGTCTTCGGGAAGGGTTAGGGTTAGGGTTCGGGCTAGGGTTAGGGTTAGGGGACGGGGACGGTTTAGCGTCCAGGTTAGGGTACGACAACGCTTTAGGGGGAGCGTACGTGTGAGGGCGCGGGTCAGTGTCAGCGTACGGGTTAGGATTAGGGGACGGGTGAGGGTCAGGCTTCGGGGAAGGGTTAGGGTTAGGGTTCGGGCTAGGGTTAGGGTTAGGGTTAGGGGACGGTTTAGGGTCCAGGTGAGGGTACGACAACGCTTAAGGGGGAGCGTACGTGTGAGGGCGCGGGTCAGTGTCAGCGTACGGGTTAGGATTAGGGGACGGGTGAGGGTCAGGCTTCGGGGAAGGGTTAGGGTTAGTGTTCGGGCTAGGGTTAGGGTTAGGGGACGGGGACGGTTTAGGGTCCAGGTGAGGGTACGACAACGCTTTAGGGGGAGCGTACGTGTGAGGGCGCGGGTCAGTGTCAGCGTACGGGTTAGGATTAGGGGACGGGTGAGGGTCAGGCTTCGGGGAAGGGTTAGGGTTAGGGTTCGGGCTAGGGTTAGGGTTAGGGGACGGGGACGGTTTAGGGTCCAGGTGAGGGTACGACAACGCTTTAGGGGGAGCGTACGTGTGAGGGCGCGGGTCAGTGTCAGCGTACGGGTTAGGATTAGGGGACGGGTGAGTGTCAGGCTTCGGGGAAGGGATAGGGTTAGGGTTCGGGCTAGGGTTAGGGTTAGGGGACGGGGACGGTTTAGGGTCCAGGTGAGGGTACGACAACGCTTTAGGGGGAGCGTACGTGTGAGGGCGCGGGTCAGTGTCAGCGTACGGGTTAGGATTAGGGGACGGGTGAGGGTCAGGCTTCGGGGAAGGGTTAGGGTTAGGGTTCGGGCTACGGTTAGGGTTAGGGGACGGGGACGGTTTAGGGTCCAGGTGAGGGAACGACAACGCTTTAGGGGGAGCGTACGTGTGAGGGCGCGGGTCAGTGTCAGCGTACGGGTTAGGATAAGGGGACGGGTGAGGGTCAGGCTTCGGGGAAGGGTTAGGGTTAGGGTTCGGGCTAGGGTTAGGGTTAGGGGACGGGGACGGTTTAGGGTCCAGGTGAGGGAACGAAAACGCTTTAGGGGGAGCGTACGTGTGAGGGCGCGGGTCAGTGTCAGCGTACGGGTTAGGATTAGGGGATGGGTGAGGGTCAGGCTTCGGGGAAGGGTTAGGGTTAGGGTTCGGGCTAGGGTTAGGGTTAGGGGACGGGGACGGTTTAGAGTCCAGGTGAGGGTACGACAACGCTTTAGGGGGAGCGTACGTGTGAGGGCGCGGGTCAGTGTCAGCGTACGGGTTAGGATTAGGGGACGGGTGAGGGTCAGGCTTCGGGGAAGGGTTAGGGTTAGGGTTCGGGCTAGGGTTAGGGTTAGGGGACGGGGACGGTTTAGGGTCCAGGTGAGGGAACGACAACGCTTTAGGGGGAGCGTAGGCTTGAGGGCGCGGGTTAGTGTCAGCGTACGGGTTAGGATTAGGGGACGGGTGAGGGTCAGGCTTCGGGGAAGGGTTAGGGTTAGGGTTCGGGCTAGGGTTAGGGTTAGGGGACGGGGACGGTTTAGGGTCCAGGTGAGGGTACGACAACGCTTTAGGGGGAGCGTACGTGTGAGGGCGCGGGTCAGTGTCAGCGTACGGGTTAGGATTAGGGGACGGGTGAGGTTCAGGCTTCGGCGAAGGGTTAGGGTTAGGGTTCGGGCTAGGGTTAGGGTTAGGGGACGGGGACGGTTTAGGGTCCAGGTGAGGGTACGACAACGCTTTAGGGGGAGCGTACGTGTGAGGGCGCGGGTCAGTGTCAGCGTACGGGTTAGGATTAGGGGACGGGTGAGGGTCAGGGTTCGGGGAAGGGTTAGGGTTAGGGTTTGGGCTAGGGTTAGGGTTAGGGGACGGGGACGGTTTAGGGTCCAGGTGAGGGAACGACAACGCTTTAGGGGGAGCGTACGTGTGAGGGCGCGGGTCAGTGTCAGCGTACGGGTTAGGATTAGGGGACGGGTGAGGGTCAGGCTTCGGGGAAGGGTTAGGGTTAGGGTTCGGGCTAGGGTTAGGGTTAGGTGACGGGGACGGTTTAGGGTCCAGGTGAGGGTACGACAACGCTTTAGGGGGAGCGTACGTCTGAGGGCGCGGGTCAGTGTCAGCGTACGGGTTAGGATTAGGGGACGGGTGAGGGTCAGTCTTCGGGAAGGGTTAGGGTTAGGGTTCGGGCTAGGGTTAGGGTTAGGGGACGGGGACGGTTTAGCGTCCAGGTTAGGGTACGACAACGCTTTAGGGGGAGCGTACGTGTGAGGGCGCGGGTCAGTGTCAGCGTACGGGTTAGGATTAGGGGACGGGTGAGGGTCAGGCTTCGGGGAAGGGTTAGGGTTAGGGTTCGGGCTAGGGTTAGGGTTAGGGGACGGGGACGGTTTAGGGTCCAGGTGAGGGTACGACAACGATTAAGGGGGAGCGTACGTGTGAGGGCGCGGGTCAGTGTCAGCGTACGGGTTAGGATTAGGGGACGGGTGAGGGTCAGGCTTCGGGGAAGGGTTAGGGTTAGTGTTCGGGCTAGGGTTAGGGTTAGGGGACGGGGACGGTTTAGGGTCCAGGTGAGGGTACGACAACGCTTTAGGGGGAGCGTACGTGTGAGGGCGCGGGTCAGTGTCAGCGTACGGGTTAGGATTAGGGGACGGGTGAGGGTCAGGCTTCGGGGAAGTGTTAGGGTTAGGGTTCGGGCTAGGGTTAGGGTTAGGGGACGGGGACGGTTTAGGGTCCAGGTGAGGGTACGACAACGCTTTAGGGGGAGCGTACGTGTGAGGGCGCGGGTCAGTGTCAGCGTACGGGTTAGGATTAGGGGACGGGTGAGTGTCAGGCTTCGGGGAAGGGTTAGGGTTAGGGTTCGGGCTAGGGTTAGGGTTAGGGGACGGGGACGGTTTAGGGTCCAGGTGAGGGTACGACAACGCTTTAGGGGGAGCGTACGTGTGAGGGCGCGGGTCAGTGTCAGCGTACGGGTTAGGATTAGGGGACGGGTGAGGGTCAGGCTTCGGGGAAGGGTTAGGGTTAGGGTTCGGGCTACGGTTAGGGTTAGGGGACGGGGACGGTTTAGGGTCCAGGTGAGGGAACGACAACGCTTTAGGGGGAGCGTACGTGTGAGGGCGCGGGTCAGTGTCAGCGTACGGGTTAGGATAAGGGGACGGGTGAGGGTCAGGCTTCGGGGAAGGGTTAGGGTTAGGGTTCGGGCTAGGGTTAGGTTTAGGGGACGGGGACGGTTTAGGGTCCAGGTGAGGGAACGAAAACGCTTTAGGGGGAGCGTACGTGTGAGGGCGCGGGTCAGTGTCAGCGTACGGGTTAGGATTAGGGGATGGGTGAGGGTCAGGCTTCGGGGAAGGGTTAGGGTTAGGGTTCGGGCTAGGGTTAGGGTTAGGGGACGGGGACGGTTTAGAGTCCAGGTGAGGGTACGACAACGCTTTAGGGGGAGCGTACGTGTGAGGGCGCGGGTCAGTGTCAGCGTACGGGTTAGGATTAGGGTACGGGTGAGGGTCAGGCTTCGGGGAAGGGTTAGGGTTAGGGTTCGGGCTAGGGTTAGGGTTAGGGGACGGGGACGGTTTAGGGTCCAGGTGAGGGAACGACAACGCTTTAGGGGGAGCGTAGGTTTGAGGGCGCGGATTAGTGTCAGCGTACGGGTTAGGATTAGGGGACGGGTGAGGGTCAGGCTTCGGGGAAGGGTTAGGGTTAGGGTTCGGGCTAGGGTTAGGGTTAGGGGACGGGGACGGTTTAGGGTCCAGGTGAGGGTACGACAACGCTTTAGGGGGAGCGTACGTGTGAGGGCGCGGGTCAGTGTCAGCGTACGGGTTAGGATTAGGGGACGGGTGAGGGTCAGGCTTCGGGGAAGGGTTAGGGTTAGGGTTCGGGCTAGGGTTAGGGTTAGGGGACGGGAACGGTTTAGGGACCAGGTGAGGGTACGACAACGCTTTAGGGGGAGCGTACGTGTGAGGGCGCGGGTCAGTGTCAGCGTACGGGTTAGGATTAGGGTACGGGTGAGGGTCAGGCTTCGGGGAAGGGTTAGGGTTAGGGTTCGGGCTAGGGTTAGGGTTAGGGGACGGGGACGGTTTAGGGTCCAGGTGAGGGAACGACAACGCTTTAGGGGGAGCGTAGGTTTGAGGGCGCGGATTAGTGTCAGCGTACGGGTTAGGATTAGGGGACGGGTGAGGGTCAGGCTTCGGGGAAGGGTTAGGGTTAGGGTTCGGGCTAGGGTTAGGGTTAGGGGACGGGGACGGTTTAGGGTCCAGGTGAGGGTACGACAACGCTTTAGGGGGAGCGTACGTCTGAGGGCGCGGGTCAGTGTCAGCGTACGGGTTAGGATTAGGGGACGGGTGAGGGTCGGGCTTCGGGGAAGGGTTAGGGTTAGGGTTCGGGCTAGGGTTAGGGTTAGGGGACGGGGACGGTTTAGCGTCCAGGTTAGGGTACGACAACGCTTTAGGGGGAGCGTACGTGTGAGGGCGCGGGTCAGTGTCAGCGTACGGGTTAGGATTAGGGGACGGGTGAGGGTCGGGCTTCGGGGAAGGGTTAGGGTTAGGGTTCGGGCTAGGGTTAGGGTTAGGGGACGGGGACTGTTTAGGGTCCAGGTGAGGGTACGACAACGCTTTAGGGGGAGCGTACGTGTGAGGGCGCGGGTCAGTGTCAGCGTACGGGTTAGGATTAGGGGACGGGTGAGGGTCAGGCTTCGGGGAAGTGTTAGGGTTAGGGTTCAGGCTAGGGTTAGGGTTAGGGGACGGGGACGGTTTAGGGTCCAGGTGAGGGTACGACAACGCTTTAGGGGGAGCGTACGTGTGAGGGCGCGGGTCAGTGTCAGCGTACGGGTTAGGATTAGGGGACGGGTGAGTGTCAGGCTTCGGGGAAGGGTTAGGGTTAGGGTTCGGGCTAGGGTTAGGGTTAGGGGACGGGGACGGTTTAGGGTCCAGGTGAGGGTACGACAATGCCTTAGGGGGAGCGTACGTGTGAGGGCGCGGGTCAGTGTCAGCGTACGGGTTAGGATTAGGGGACGGGTGAGGGTCAGGCTTCGGGGAAGGGTTAGGGTTAGGGTTCAGGCTACGGTTAGGGTTAGGGGACGGGGACGGTTTAGGGTCCAGGTGAGGGAACGACAACGCTTTAGGGGGAGCGTACGTGTGAGGGCGCGGGTCAGTGTCAGCGTACGGGTTAGGATTAGGGGACGGGTGAGGGTCAGGCTTCGGGGAAGGGTTAGGGTTAGGGTTCGGGCTAGGGTTAGGGTTAGGGGACGGGGACGGTTTAGGGTCCAGGTGAGGGAACGAAAACGCTTTAGGGGGAGCGTACGTGTGAGGGCGCGGGTCAGTGTCAGCGTACGGGTTAGGATTAGGGGATGGGTGAGGGTCAGGCTTCGGGGAAGGGTTAGGGTTAGGGTTCGGGCTTGGGTTAGGGTTAGGGGACGGGGACGGTTTAGAGTCCAGGTGAGGGTACGACAACGCTTTAGGGGGAGCGTACGTGTGAGGGCGCGGGTCAGTGTCAGCGTACGGGTTAGGATTAGGGGACGGGTGAGGGTCAGGCTTCGGGGAAGGGTTAGGGTTAGGGTTCGGGCTAGGGTTAGGGTTAGGGGACGGGGACGGTTTAGGGTCCAGGTGAGGGAACGACAACGCTTTAGGGGGAGCGAAGGTTTGAGGGCGCGGGTTAGTGTCAGCGTACGGGTTAGGATTAGGGGACGGGTGAGGGTCAGGCTTCGGGGAAGGGTTAGGGTTAGGGTTCGGGCTAGGGTTAGGGTTAGGGGACGGGGACGGTTTAGGGTCCAGGTGAGGGTACGACAACGCTTTAGGGGGAGCGTACGTGTGAGGGCGCGGGTCAGTGTCAGCGTACGGGTTAGGATTAGGGGACGGGTGAGGGTCAGGCTTCGGGGAAGGGTTAGGGTTAGGGTTCGGGCTAGGGTTAGGGTTAGGGGACGGGGACGGTTTAGGGTCCAGGTGAGGGTACGACAACGCTTTAGGGGGAGCGTACGTGTGAGGGCGCGGGTCAGTGTCAGCGTACGGGTTAGGATTAGGGGACGGGTGAGGGTCAGGCTTCGGGGAAGGGTTAGGGTTAGGGTTTGGGCTAGGGTTAGGGTTAGGGGACGGGGACGGTTTAGGGTCTAGGTGAGGGAACGACAACGCTTTAGGGGGAGCGTACGTGTGAGGGCGCGGGTCAGTGTCAGCGTACGGGTTAGGATTAGGGGACGGGTGAGGGTCAGGCTTCGGGGAAGGGTTAGGGTTAGGGTTCGGGCTAGGGTTAGGGTTAGGGGACGGGGACGGTTTAGGGTCCAGGTGAGGGTACGACAACGCTTTAGGGGGAGCGTACGTCTGAGGGCGCGGGTCAGTGTCAGCGTACGGGTTAGGATTAGGGGACGGGTGAGGGTCAGTCTTCGGGAAGGGTTAGGGTTAGGGTTCGGGCTAGGGTTAGGGTTAGGGGACGGGGACGGTTTAGCGTCCAGGTTAGGGTACGACAACGCTTTAGGGGGAGCGTACGTGTGAGGGCGCGGGTCAGTGTCAGCGTACGGGTTAGGATTAGGGGACGGGTGAGGGTCAGGCTTCGGGGAAGGGTTAGGGTTAGGGTTCGGGCTAGGGTTAGGGTTAGGGGACGGGGACGGTTTAGGGTCCAGGTGAGGGTAAGACAACGCTTAAGGGGGAGCGTACGTGTGAGGGCGCGGGTCAGTGTCAGCGTACGGGTTAGGATTAGGGGACGGGTGAGGGTCAGGCTTCGGGGAAGGGTTAGGGTTAGTGTTCGGGCTAGGGTTAGGGTTAGGGGACGGGGACGGTTTAGGGTCCAGGTGAGGGTACGACAACGCTTTAGGGGGAGCGTACGTGTGAGGGCGCGGGTCAGTGTCAGCGTACGGGTTAGGATTAGGGGACGGGTGAGGGTCAGGCTTCGGGGAAGGGTTAGGGTTAGGGTTCGGGCTAGGGTTAGGGTTAGGGGACGGGGACGGTTTAGGGTCCAGGTGAGGGTACGACAACGCTTTAGGGGGAGCGTACGTGTGAGGGCGCGGGTCAGTGTCAGCGTACGGGTTAGGATTAGGGGACGGGTGAGTGTCAGGCTTCGGGGAAGGGTTAGGGTTAGGGTTCGGGCTAGGGTTAGGGTTAGGGGACGGGGACGGTTTAGGGTCCAGGTGAGGGTACGACAACGCTTTAGGGGGAGCGTACGTGTGAGGGCGCGGGTCAGTGTCAGCGTACGGGTTAGGATTAGGGGACGGGTGAGGGTCAGGCTTCGGGGAAGGGTTAGGGTTAGGGTTCGGGCTACGGTTAGGGTTAGGGGACGGGGACGGTTTAGGGTCCAGGTGAGGGAACGACAACGCTTTAGGGGGAGCGTACGTGTGAGGGCGCGGGTCAGTGTCAGCGTACGGGTTAGGATAAGGGGACGGGTGAGGGTCAGGCTTCGGGGAAGGGTTAGGGTTAGGGTTCGGGCTAGGGTTAGGGTTAGGGGACGGGGACGGTTTAGGGTCCAGGTGAGGGAACGAAAACGCTTTAGGGGGAGCGTACGTGTGAGGGCGTGGGTCAGTGTCAGCGTACGGGTTAGGATTAGGGGATGGGTGAGGGTCAGGCTTCGGGGAAGGGTTAGGGTTAGGGTTCGGGCTAGGGTTAGGGTTAGGGGACGGGGACGGTTTAGAGTCCAGGTGAGGGTACGACAATGCTTTAGGGGGAGCGTACGTGTGAGGGCGCGGGTCAGTGTCAGCGTACGGGTTAGGATTAGGGGACGGGTGAGGGTCAGGCTTCGGGGAAGGGTTAGGGTTAGGGTTCGGGCTAGGGTTAGGGTTAGGGGACGGGGACGGTTTAGGGTCCAGGTGAGGGAACGACAACGCTTTAGGGGGAGCGTAGGTTTGAGGGGGCGGGTTAGTGTCAGCGTACGGGTTAGGATTAGGGGACGGGTGAGGGTCAGGCTTCGGGGAAGGGTTAGGGTTAGGGTTTGGGCTAGGGTTAGGGTTAGGGGACGGGGACGGTTTAGGGTCCAGGTGAGGGAACGACAACGCTTTAGGGGGAGCGTACGTGTGAGGGCGCGGGTCAGTGTCAGCGTACGGGTTAGGATTAGGGGACGGGTGAGGGTCAGGCTTCGGGGAAGGGTTAGGGTTAGGGTTCGGGCTAGGGTTAGGGTTAGGGGACGGGGACGGTTTAGGGTCCAGGTGAGGGTACGACAACGCTTTAGGGGGAGCGTACGTCTGAGGGCGCGGGTCAGTGTCAGCGTACGGGTTAGGATTAGGGGACGGGTGAGGGTCAGTCTTCGGGAAGGGTTAGGGTTAGGGTTCGGGCTAGGGTTAGGGTTAGGGGACGGGGACGGTTTAGCGTCCAGGTTAGGGTACGACAACGCTTTAGGGGGAGCGTACGTGTGAGGGCGCGGGTCAGTGTCAGCGTACGGGTTAGGATTAGGGGACGGGTGAGGGTCGGGCTTCGGGGAAGGGTTAGGGTTAGGGTTCGGGCTAGGGTTAGGGTTAGGGGACGTGGACTGTTTAGGGTCCAGGTGAGGGTATGACAACGCTTAAGGGGGAGCGTACGTGTGAGGGCGCGGGTCAGTGTCAGCGTACGGGTTAGGATTAGGGGACGGGTGAGGGTCAGGCTTCGGGGAAGGGTTAGGGTTAGTGTTCGGGCTAGGGTTAGGGTTAGGGGACGGGGACGGTTTAGGGTCCAGGTGAGGGTACGACAACGCTTTAGGGGGAGCGTACGTGTGAGGGCGCGGGTCAGTGTCAGCGTACGGGTTAGGATTAGGGGACGGGTGAGGGTCAGGCTTCGGGGAAGTGTTAGGGTTAGGGTTCGGGCTAGGGTTAGGGTTAGGGGACGGGGACGGTTTAGGGTCCAGGTGAGGGTACGACAACGCTTTAGGGGGAGCGTACGTGTGAGGGCGCGGGTCAGTGTCAGCGTACGGGTTAGGATTAGGGGACGGGTGAGTGTCAGGCTTCGGGGAAGGGTTAGGGTTAGGGTTCGGGCTAGGGTTAGGGTTAGGGGACGGGGACGGTTTAGGGTCCAGGTGAGGGTACGACAATGCCTTAGGGGGAGCGTACGTGTGAGGGCGCGGGTCAGTGTCAGCGTACGGGTTAGGATTAGGGGACGGGTGAGGGTCAGGCTTCGGGGAAGGGTTAGGGTTAGGGTTCGGGCTACGGTTAGGGTTAGGGGACGGGGACGGTTTAGGGTCCAGGTGAGGGAACGACAACGCTTTAGGGGGAGCGTACGTGTGAGGGCGCGGGTCAGTGTCAGCGTACGGGTTAGGATTAGGGGACGGGTGAGGGTCAGGCTTCGGGGAAGGGTTAGGGTTAGGGTTCGGGCTAGGGTTAGGGTTAGGGGACGGGGACGGTTTAGGGTCCAGGTGAGGGAACGAAAACGCTTTAGGGGGAGCGTACGTGTGAGGGCGCGGGTCAGTGTCAGCGTACGGGTTAGGATTAGGGGATGGGTGAGGGTCAGGCTTCGGGGAAGGGTTAGGGTTAGGGTTCGGGCTAGGGTTAGGGTTAGGGGACGGGGACGGTTTAGAGTCCAGGTGAGGGTACGACAACGCTTTAGGGGGAGCGTACGTGTGAGGGCGCGGGTCAGTGTCAGCGTACGGGTTAGGATTAGGGGACGGGTGAGGGTCAGGCTTCGGGGAAGGGTTAGGGTTAGGGTTCGGGCTAGGGTTAGGGTTAGGGGACGGGGACGGTTTAGGGTCCAGGTGAGGGAACGACAACGCTTTAGGGGGAGCGTAGGTTTGAGGGCGCGGGTTAGTGTCAGCGTACGGGTTAGGATTAGGGGACGGGTGAGGGTCAGGCTTCGGGGAAGGGTTAGGGTTAGGGTTCGGGCTAGGGTTAGGGTTAGGGGACGGGGACGGTTTAGGGTCCAGGTGAGGGTACGACAACGCTTTAGGGGGAGCGTACGTGTGATGGCGCGGGTCAGTGTCAGCGTACGGGTTAGGATTAGGGGACGGGTGAGGGTCAGGCTTCGGGGAAGGGTTAGGGTTAGGGTTCGGGCTAGGGTTAGGGTTAGGGGACGGGGACGGTTTAGGGTCCAGGTGAGGGTACGACAACGCTTTAGGGGGAGCGTACGTGTGAGGGCGCGGGTCAGTGTCAGCGTACGGGTTAGGATTAGGGGACGGGTGAGGGTCAGGCTTCGGGGAAGGGTTAGGGTTAGGGTTTGGGCTAGGGTTAGGGTTAGGGGACGGGGACGGTTTAGGGTCCAGGTGAGGGAACGACAACGCTTTAGGGGGAGCGTACGTGTGAGGGCGCGGGTCAGTGTCAGCGTACGGGTTAGGATTAGGGGACGGGTGAGGGTCAGGCTTCGGGGAAGGGTTAGGGTTAGGGTTCGGGCTAGGGTTAGGGTTAGGGGACGGGGACGGTTTAGGGTCCAGGTGAGGGTACGACAACGCTTTAGGGGGAGCGTACGTCTGAGGGCGCGGGTCAGTGTCAGCGTACGGGTTAGGATTAGGGGACGGGTGAGGGTCAGTCTTCGGGAAGGGTTAGGGTTAGGGTTCGGGCTAGGGTTAGGATTAGGGGACGGGGACGGTTTAGCGTCCAGGTTAGGGTACGACAACGCTTTAGGGGGAGCGTACGTGTGAGGGCGCGGGTCAGTGTCAGCGTACGGGTTAGGATTAGGGGACGGGTGAGGGTCAGGCTTCGGGGAAGGGATAGGGTTAGGGTTCGGGCTAGGGTTAGGGTTAGGGGACGGGGACGGTTTAGGGTCCAGGTGAGGGTAAGACAACGCTTAAGGGGGAGCGTACGTGTGAGGGCGCGGGTCAGTGTCAGCGTACGGGTTAGGATTAGGGGACGGGTGACGGTCAGGCTTCGGGGAAGGGTTAGGGTTAGTGTTCGGGCTAGGGTTAGGGTTAGGGGACGGGGACGGTTTAGGGTCCAGGTGAGGGTACGACAACGCTTTAGGGGGAGCGTACGTGTGAGGGCGCGGGTCAGTGTCAGCGTACGGGTTAGGATTAGGGGACGGGTGAGGGTCAGGCTTCGGGGAAGGGTTAGGGTTAGGGTTCGGGCTAGGGTTAGGGTTAGGGGACGGGGACGGTTTAGGGTCCAGGTGAGGGTACGACAACGCTTTAGGGGGAGCGTACGTGTGAGGGCGCGGGTCAGTGTCAGCGTACGGGTTAGGATTAGGGGACGGGTGAGTGTCAGGCTTCGGGGAAGGGTTAGGGTTAGGGTTCGGGCTAGGGTTAGGGTTAGGGGACGGGGACGGTTTAGGGTACAGGTGAGGGTACGACAACGCTTTAGGGGGAGCGTACGTGTGAGGGCGCGGGTCAGTGTCAGCGTACGGGTTAGGATTAGGGGACGGGTGAGGGTCAGGCTTCGGGGAAGGGTTAGGGTTAGGGTTCGGGCTACGGTTAGGGTTAGGGGACGGGGACGGTTTAGGGTCCAGGTGAGGGAACGACAACGCTTTAGGGGGAGCGTACGTGTGAGGGCGCGGGTCAGTGTCAGCGTACGGGTTAGGATAAGGGGACGGGTGAGGGTCAGGCTTCGGGGAAGGGTTAGGGTTAGGGTTCGGGCTAGGGTTAGGGTTAGGGGACGGGGACGGTTTAGGGTCCAGGTGAGGGAACGAAAACGCTTTAGGGGGAGCGTACGTGTGAGGGCGCGGGTCAGTGTCAGCGTACGGGTTAGGATTAGGGGATGGGTGAGGGTCAGGCTTCGGGGAAGGGTTAGGGTTAGGGTTCGGGCTAGGGTTAGGGTTAGGGGACGGGGACGGTTTAGAGTCCAGGTGAGGGTACGACAATGCTTTAGGGGGAGCGTACGTGTGAGGGCGCGGGTCAGTGTCAGCGTACGGGTTAGGATTAGGGGACGGGTGAGGGTCAGGCTTCGGGGAAGGGTTAGGGTTAGGGTTCGGGCTAGGGTTAGGGTTAGGGGACGGGGACGGTTTAGGGTCCAGGTGAGGGAACGACAACGCTTTAGGGGGAGCGTAGGTTTGAGGGGGCGGGTTAGTGTCAGCGTACGGGTTAGGATTAGGGGACGGGTGAGGGTCAGGCTTCGGGGAAGGGTTAGGGTTAGGGTTCGGGCTAGGGTTAGGGTTAGGGGACGGGGACGGTTTAGGGTCCAGGTGAGGGTACGACAACGCTTTAGGGGGAGCGTACGTGTGAGGGCGCGGGTCAGTGTCAGCGTACGGGTTAGGATTAGGGGACGGGTGAGGGTCAGGCTTCGGGGAAGGGTTAGGGTTAGGGTTCGGGCTAGGGTTAGGGTTAGGGGACGGGGACGGTTTAGGGTCCAGGTGAGGGTACGACAACGCTTTAGGGGGAGCGTACGTGTGAGGGCGCGGGTCAGTGTCAGCGTGCGGGTTAGTATTAGGGGACGTGTGAGGGTCAGGCTTCGGGGAAGGGTTAGGGTTAGGGTTTGGGCTAGGGTTAGGGTTAGGGGACGGGGACGGTTTAGGGTCCAGGTGAGGGAACGACAACGCTTTAGGGGGAGCGTACGTGTGAGGGCGCGGGTCAGTGTCAGCGTACGGGTTAGGATTAGGGGACGGGTGAGGGTCAGGCTTCGGGGAAGGGTTAGGGTTAGGGTTCGGGCTAGGGTTAGGGTTAGGGGACGGGGACGGTTTAGGGTCCAGGTGAGGGTACGACAACGCTTTAGGGGGAGCGTACGTCTGAGGGCGCGGGTCAGTGTCAGCGTACGGGTTAGGATTAGGGGACGGGTGAGGGTCAGTCTTCGGGAAGGGTTAGGGTTAGGGTTCGGGCTAGGGTTAGGGTTAGGGGACGGGGACGGTTTAGCGTCCAGGTGAGGGTACGACAACGCTTTAGGGGGAGCGTACGTGTGAGGGCGCGGGTCAGTGTCAGCGTACGGGTTAGGATTAGGGGACGGGTGAGGGTCAGGCTTCGGGGAAGGGTTAGGGTTAGGGTTCGGGCTAGGGTTAGGGTTAGGGGACGGGGACGGTTTAGGGTCCAGGTGAGGGTACGACAACGCTTTAGGGGGAGCGTACGTCTGAGGGCGCGGGTCAGTGTCAGCGTACGGGTTAGGATTAGGGGACGGGTGAGGGTCAGTCTTCGGGAAGGGTTAGGGTTAGGGTTCGGGCTAGGGTTAGGGTTAGGGGACGGGGACGGTTTAGCGTCCAGGTTAGGGTACGACAACGCTTTAGGGGGAGCGTACGTGTGAGGGCGCGGGTCAGTGTCAGCGTACGGGTTAGGATTAGGGGACGGGTGAGGGTCAGGCTTCGGGGAAGGGTTAGGGTTAGGGTTCGGGCTAGGGTTAGGGTTAGGGGACGGGGACGGTTTAGGGTCCAGGTGAGGGTAAGACAACGCTTAAGGGGGAGCGTACGTGTGAGGGCGCGGGTCAGTGTCAGCGTACGGGTTAGGATTAGGGGACGGGTGAGGGTCAGGCTTCGGGGAAGGGTTAGGGTTAGTGTTCGGGCTAGGGTTAGGGTTAGGGGACGGGGACGGTTTAGGGTCCAGGTGAGGGTACGACAACGCTTTAGGGGGAGCGTACGTGTGAGGGCGCGGGTCAGTGTCAGCGTACGGGTTAGGATTAGGGGACGGGTGAGGGTCAGGCTTCGGGGAAGGGTTAGGGTTAGGGTTCGGGCTAGGGTTAGGGTTAGGGGACGGGGACGGTTTAGGGTCCAGGTGAGGGTACGACAACGCTTTAGGGGGAGCGTACGTGTGAGGGCGCGGGTCAGTGTCAGCGTACGGGTTAGGATTAGGGGACGGGTGAGTGTCAGGCTTCGGGGAAGGGTTAGGGTTAGGGTTCGGGCTAGGGTTAGGGTTAGGGGACGGGGACGGTTTAGGGTCCAGGTGAGGGTACGACAACGCTTTAGGGGGAGCGTACGTGTGAGGGCGCGGGTCAGTGTCAGCGTACGGGTTAGGATTAGGGGACGGGTGAGGGTCAGGCTTCGGGGAAGGGTTAGGGTTAGGGTTCGGGCTACGGTTAGGGTTAGGGGACGGGGACGGTTTAGGGTCCAGGTGAGGGAACGACAACGCTTTAGGGGGAGCGTACGTGTGAGGGCGCGGGTCAGTGTCAGCGTACGGGTTAGGATAAGGGGACGGGTGAGGGTCAGGCTTCGGGGAAGGGTTAGGGTTAGGGTTCGGGCTAGGGTTAGGGTTAGGGGACGGGGACGGTTTAGGGTCCAGGTGAGGGAACGAAAACGCTTTAGGGGGAGCGTACGTGTGAGGGCGTGGGTCAGTGTCAGCGTACGGGTTAGGATTAGGGGATGGGTGAGGGTCAGGCTTCGGGGAAGGGTTAGGGTTAGGGTTCGGGCTAGGGTTAGGGTTAGGGGACGGGGACGGTTTAGAGTCCAGGTGAGGGTACGACAATGCTTTAGGGGGAGCGTACGTGTGAGGGCGCGGGTCAGTGTCAGCGTACGGGTTAGGATTAGGGGACGGGTGAGGGTCAGGCTTCGGGGAAGGGTTAGGGTTAGGGTTCGGGCTAGGGTTAGGGTTAGGGGACGGGGACGGTTTAGGGTCCAGGTGAGGGAACGACAACGCTTTAGGGGGAGCGTAGGTTTGAGGGGGCGGGTTAGTGTCAGCGTACGGGTTAGGATTAGGGGACGGGTGAGGGTCAGGCTTCGGGGAAGGGTTAGGGTTAGGGTTTGGGCTAGGGTTAGGGTTAGGGGACGGGGACGGTTTAGGGTCCAGGTGAGGGAACGACAACGCTTTAGGGGGAGCGTACGTGTGAGGGCGCGGGTCAGTGTCAGCGTACGGGTTAGGATTAGGGGACGGGTGAGGGTCAGGCTTCGGGGAAGGGTTAGGGTTAGGGTTCGGGCTAGGGTTAGGGTTAGGGGACGGGGACGGTTTAGGGTCCAGGTGAGGGTACGACAACGCTTTAGGGGGAGCGTACGTCTGAGGGCGCGGGTCAGTGTCAGCGTACGGGTTAGGATTAGGGGACGGGTGAGGGTCAGTCTTCGGGAAGGGTTAGGGTTAGGGTTCGGGCTAGGGTTAGGGTTAGGGGACGGGGACGGTTTAGCGTCCAGGTTAGGGTACGACAACGCTTTAGGGGGAGCGTACGTGTGAGGGCGCGGGTCAGTGTCAGCGTACGGGTTAGGATTAGGGGACGGGTGAGGGTCGGGCTTCGGGGAAGGGTTAGGGTTAGGGTTCGGGCTAGGGTTAGGGTTAGGGGACGGGGACTGTTTAGGGTCCAGGTGAGGGTATGACAACGCTTAAGGGGGAGCGTACGTGTGAGGGCGCGGGTCAGTGTCAGCGTACGGGTTAGGATTAGGGGACGGGTGAGGGTCAGGCTTCGGGGAAGGGTTAGGGTTAGTGTTCGGGCTAGGGTTAGGGTTAGGGGACGGGGACGGTTTAGGGTCCAGGTGAGGGTACGACAACGCTTTAGGGGGAGCGTACGTGTGAGGGCGCGGGTCAGTGTCAGCGTACGGGTTAGGATTAGGGGACGGGTGAGGGTCAGGCTTCGGGGAAGTGTTAGGGTTAGGGTTCGGGCTAGGGTTAGGGTTAGGGGACGGGGACGGTTTAGGGTCCAGGTGAGGGTACGACAACGCTTTAGGGGGAGCGTACGTGTGAGGGCGCGGGTCAGTGTCAGCGTACGGGTTAGGATTAGGGGACGGGTGAGTGTCAGGCTTCGGGGAAGGGTTAGGGTTAGGGTTCGGGCTAGGGTTAGGGTTAGGGGACGGGGACGGTTTAGGGTCCAGGTGAGGGTACGACAATGCCTTAGGGGGAGCGTACGTGTGAGGGCGCGGGTCAGTGTCAGCGTACGGGTTAGGATTAGGGGACGGGTGAGGGTCAGGCTTCGGGGAAGGGTTAGGGTTAGGGTTCGGGCTACGGTTAGGGTTAGGGGACGGGGACGGTTTAGGGTCCAGGTGAGGGAACGACAACGCTTTAGGGGGAGCGTACGTGTGAGGGCGCGGGTCAGTGTCAGCGTACGGGTTAGGATTAGGGGACGGGTGAGGGTCAGGCTTCGGGGAAGGGTTAGGGTTAGGGTTCGGGCTAGGGTTAGGGTTAGGGGACGGGGACGGTTTAGGGTCCAGGTGAGGGAACGAAAACGCTTTAGGGGGAGCGTACGTGTGAGGGCGCGGGTCAGTGTCAGCGTACGGGTTAGGATTAGGGGATGGGTGAGGGTCAGGCTTCGGGGAAGGGTTAGGGTTAGGGTTCGGGCTAGGGTTAGGGTTAGGGGACGGGGACGGTTTAGAGTCCAGGTGAGGGTACGACAACGCTTTAGGGGGAGCGTACGTGTGAGGGCGCGGGTCAGTGTCAGCGTACGGGTTAGGATTAGGGGACGGGTGAGGGTCAGGCTTCGGGGAAGGGTTAGGGTTAGGGTTCGGGCTAGGGTTAGGGTTAGGGGACGGGGACGGTTTAGGGTCCAGGTGAGGGAACGACAACGCTTTAGGGGGAGCGTAGGTTTGAGGGCGCGGGTTAGTGTCAGCGTACGGGTTAGGATTAGGGGACGGGTGAGGGTCAGGCTTCGGGGAAGGGTTAGGGTTAGGGTTCGGGCTAGGGTTAGGGTTAGGGGACGGGGACGGTTTAGGGTCCAGGTGAGGGTACGACAACGCTTTAGGGGGAGCGTACGTGTGAGGGCGCGGGTCAGTGTCAGCGTACGGGTTAGGATTAGGGGACGGGTGAGGGTCAGGCTTCGGGGAAGGGTTAGGGTTAGGGTTCGGGCTAGGGTTAGGGTTAGGGGACGGGGACGGTTTAGGGTCCAGGTGAGGGTACGACAACGCTTTAGGGGGAGCGTACGTGTGAGGGCGCGGGTCAGTGTCAGCGTACGGGTTAGGATTAGGGGACGGGTGAGTGTCAGGCTTCGGGGAAGGGTTAGGGTTAGGGTTTGGGCTAGGGTTAGGGTTAGGGGACGGGGACGGTTTAGGGTCCAGGTGAGGGAACGACAACGCTTTAGGGGGAGCGTACGTGTGAGGGCGCGGGTCAGTGTCAGCGTACGGGTTAGGATTAGGGGACGGGTGAGGGTCAGGCTTCGGGGAAGGGTTAGGGTTAGGGTTCGGGCTAGGGTTAGGGTTAGGGGACGGGGACGGTTTAGGGTCCAGGTGAGGGTACGACAACGCTTTAGGGGGAGCGTACGTCTGAGGGCGCGGGTCAGTGTCAGCGTACGGGTTAGGATTAGGGGACGGGTGAGGGTCAGTCTTCGGGAAGGGTTAGGGTTAGGGTTCGGGCTAGGGTTAGGATTAGGGGACGGGGACGGTTTAGCGTCCAGGTTAGGGTACGACAACGCTTTAGGGGGAGCGTACGTGTGAGGGCGCGGGTCAGTGTCAGCGTACGGGTTAGGATTAGGGGACGGGTGAGGGTCAGGCTTCGGGGAAGGGATAGGGTTAGGGTTCGGGCTAGGGTTAGGGTTAGGGGACGGGGACGGTTTAGGGTCCAGGTGAGGGTAAGACAACGCTTAAGGGGGAGCGTACGTGTGAGGGCGCGGGTCAGTGTCAGCGTACGGGTTAGGATTAGGGGACGGGTGACGGTCAGGCTTCGGGGAAGGGTTAGGGTTAGTGTTCGGGCTA
Organism: Grampus griseus; assembly: GCF_964374135.1. Classification (NCBI taxonomy): domain Eukaryota; kingdom Metazoa; phylum Chordata; class Mammalia; order Artiodactyla; family Delphinidae; genus Grampus; species Grampus griseus. Next base: position 631,675 of record NW_028133331.1, on the reverse strand, counting down.
GGGTTAGGGTTAGGGGACGGGGACGGTTTAGGGTCCAGGTGAGGGTACGACAACGCTTTAGGGGGAGCGTACGTGTGAGGGCGCGGGTCAGTGTCAGCGTACGGGTTAGGATTAGGGGACGGGTGAGGGTCAGGCTTCGGGGAAGGGTTAGGGTTAGGGTTCGGGCTAGGGTTAGGGTTAGGGGACGGGGACGGTTTAGGGTCCAGGTGAGGGTACGACAACGCTTTAGGGGGAGCGTACGTGTGAGGGCGCGGGTCAGTGTCAGCGTACGGGTTAGGATTAGGGGACGGGTGAGTGTCAGGCTTCGGGGAAGGGTTAGGGTTAGGGTTCGGGCTAGGGTTAGGGTTAGGGGACGGGGACGGTTTAGGGTACAGGTGAGGGTACGACAACGCTTTAGGGGGAGCGTACGTGTGAGGGCGCGGGTCAGTGTCAGCGTACGGGTTAGGATTAGGGGACGGGTGAGGGTCAGGCTTCGGGGAAGGGTTAGGGTTAGGGTTCGGGCTACGGTTAGGGTTAGGGGACGGGGACGGTTTAGGGTCCAGGTGAGGGAACGACAACGCTTTAGGGGGAGCGTACGTGTGAGGGCGCGGGTCAGTGTCAGCGTACGGGTTAGGATAAGGGGACGGGTGAGGGTCAGGCTTCGGGGAAGGGTTAGGGTTAGGGTTCGGGCTAGGGTTAGGGTTAGGGGACGGGGACGGTTTAGGGTCCAGGTGAGGGAACGAAAACGCTTTAGGGGGAGCGTACGTGTGAGGGCGCGGGTCAGTGTCAGCGTACGGGTTAGGATTAGGGGATGGGTGAGGGTCAGGCTTCGGGGAAGGGTTAGGGTTAGGGTTCGGGCTAGGGTTAGGGTTAGGGGACGGGGACGGTTTAGAGTCCAGGTGAGGGTACGACAATGCTTTAGGGGGAGCGTACGTGTGAGGGCGCGGGTCAGTGTCAGCGTACGGGTTAGGATTAGGGGACGGGTGAGGGTCAGGCTTCGGGGAAGGGTTAGGGTTAGGGTTCGGGCTAGGGTTAGGGTTAGGGGACGGGGACGGTTTAGGGTCCAGGTGAGGGAACGACAACGCTTTAGGGGGAGCGTAGGTTTGAGGGGGCGGGTTAGTGTCAGCGTACGGGTTAGGATTAGGGGACGGGTGAGGGTCAGGCTTCGGGGAAGGGTTAGGGTTAGGGTTCGGGCTAGGGTTAGGGTTAGGGGACGGGGACGGTTTAGGGTCCAGGTGAGGGTACGACAACGCTTTAGGGGGAGCGTACGTGTGAGGGCGCGGGTCAGTGTCAGCGTACGGGTTAGGATTAGGGGACGGGTGAGGGTCAGGCTTCGGGGAAGGGTTAGGGTTAGGGTTCGGGCTAGGGTTAGGGTTAGGGGACGGGGACGGTTTAGGGTCCAGGTGAGGGTACGACAACGCTTTAGGGGGAGCGTACGTGTGAGGGCGCGGGTCAGTGTCAGCGTGCGGGTTAGTATTAGGGGACGGGTGAGGGTCAGGCTTCGGGGAAGGGTTAGGGTTAGGGTTTGGGCTAGGGTTAGGGTTAGGGGACGGGGACGGTTTAGGGTCCAGGTGAGGGAACGACAACGCTTTAGGGGGAGCGTACGTGTGAGGGCGCGGGTCAGTGTCAGCGTACGGGTTAGGATTAGGGGACGGGTGAGGGTCAGGCTTCGGGGAAGGGTTAGGGTTAGGGTTCGGGCTAGGGTTAGGGTTAGGGGACGGGGACGGTTTAGGGTCCAGGTGAGGGTACGACAACGCTTTAGGGGGAGCGTACGTCTGAGGGCGCGGGTCAGTGTCAGCGTACGGGTTAGGATTAGGGGACGGGTGAGGGTCAGTCTTCGGGAAGGGTTAGGGTTAGGGTTCGGGCTAGGGTTAGGGTTAGGGGACGGGGACGGTTTAGCGTCCAGGTGAGGGTACGACAACGCTTTAGGGGGAGCGTACGTGTGAGGGCGCGGGTCAGTGTCAGCGTACGGGTTAGGATTAGGGGACGGGTGAGGGTCAGGCTTCGGGGAAGGGTTAGGGTTAGGGTTCGGGCTAGGGTTAGGGTTAGGGGACGGGGACGGTTTAGGGTCCAGGTGAGGGTACGACAACGCTTAAGGGGGAGCGTACGTGTGAGGGCGCGGGTCAGTGTCAGCGTACGGGTTAGGATTAGGGGACGGGTGAGGGTCAGGCTTCGGGGAAGGGTTAGGGTTAGTGTTCGGGCTAGGGTTAGGGTTAGGGGACGGGGACGGTTTAGGGTCCAGGTGAGGGTACGACAACGCTTTAGGGGGAGCGTACGTGTGAGGGCGCGGGTCAGTGTCAGCGTACGGGTTAGGATTAGGGGACGGGTGAGGGTCAGGCTTCGGGGAAGGGTTAGGGTTAGGGTTCGGGCTAGGGTTAGGGTTAGGGGACGGGGACGGTTTAGGGTCCAGGTGAGGGTACGACAACGCTTTAGGGGGAGCGTACGTGTGAGGGCGCGGGTCAGTGTCAGCGTACGGGTTAGGATTAGGGGATGGGTGAGGGTCAGGCTTCGGGGAAGGGTTAGGGTTAGGGTTCGGGCTAGGGTTAGGGTTAGGGGACGGGGACGGTTTAGGGTCCAGGTGAGGGTACGACAACGCTTTAGGGGGAGCGTACGTGTGAGGGCGCGGGTCAGTGTCAGCGTACGGGTTAGGATTAGGGGACGGGTGAGGGTCAGGCTTCGGGGAAGGGTTAGGGTTAGGGTTCGGGCTAGGGTTAGGGTTAGGGGACGGGGACGGTTTAGGGTCCAGGTGAGGGTACGACAACGCTTAAGGGGGAGCGTACGTGTGAGGGCGCGGGTCAGTGTCAGCGTACGGGTTAGGATTAGGGGACGGGTGAGGGTCAGGCTTCGGGGAAGGGTTAGGGTTAGTGTTCGGGCTAGGGTTAGGGTTAGGGGACGGGGACGGTTTAGGGTCCAGGTGAGGGTACGACAACGCTTTAGGGGGAGCGTACGTGTGAGGGCGCGGGTCAGTGTCAGCGTACGGGTTAGGATTAGGGGACGGGTGAGGGTCAGGCTTCGGGGAAGGGTTAGGGTTAGGGTTCGGGCTAGGGTTAGGGTTAGGGGACGGGGACGGTTTAGGGTCCAGGTGAGGGTACGACAACGCTTTAGGGGGAGCGTACGTGTGAGGGCGCGGGTCAGTGTCAGCGTACGGGTTAGGATTAGGGGACGGGTGAGTGTCAGGCTTCGGGGAAGGGTTAGGGTTAGGGTTCGGGCTAGGGTTAGGGTTAGGGGACGGGGATGGTTTAGGGTCCAGGTGAGGGTACGACAACGCTTTAGGGGGAGCGTACGTGTGAGGGCGCGGGTCAGTGTCAGCGTACGGGTTAGGATTAGGGGACGGGTGAGGGTCAGGCTTCGGGGAAGGGTTAGGGTTAGGGTTCGGGCTACGGTTAGGGTTAGGGGACGGGGACGGTTTAGGGTCCAGGTGAGGGAACGACAACGCTTTAGGGGGAGCGTACGTGTGAGGTCGCGGGTCAGTGTCAGCGTACGGGTTAGGATAAGGGGACGGGTGAGGGTCAGGCTTCGGGGAAGGGTTAGGGTTAGGGTTCGGGCTAGGGTTAGGGTTAGGGGACGGGGACGGTTTAGGGTCCAGGTGAGGGAACGAAAACGCTTTAGGGGAGCGTACGTGTGAGGGCGCGGGTCAGTGTCAGCGTACGGGTTAGGATTAGGGGACGGGTGAGGGTCAGGCTTCGGGGAAGTGTTAGGGTTAGGGTTCGGGCTAGGGTTAGGGTTAGGGGACGGGGACGGTTTAGAGTCCAGGTGAGGGTACGACAACGCTTTAGGGGGAGCGTACGTGTGAGGGCGCGGGTCAGTGTCAGCGTACGGGTTAGGATTAGGGGACGGGTGAGGGTCAGGCTTCGGGAAGGGTTAGGGGTTAGGGTTCGGGCTAGGGTTAGGGTTAGGGGACGGGGACGGTTTAGGGTCCAGGTGAGGGAACGACAACGCTTTAGGGGGAGCGTAGGTTTGAGGGGGCGGGTCAGTGTCAGCGTACGGGTTAGGATTAGGGGACGGGTGAGGGTCAGGCTTCGGGGAAGGGTTAGGGTTAGGGTTCGGGCTAGGGTTAGGGTTAGGGGACGGGGACGGTTTAGGGTCCAGGTGAGGGTACGACAACGCTTTAGGGGGAGCGTACGTGTGAGGGCGCGGGTCAGTGTCAGCGTACGGGTTAGGATTAGGGGACGGGTGAGGGTCAGGCTTCGGGGAAGGGTTAGGGTTAGGGTTCGGGCTAGGGTTAGGGTTAGGGGACGGGGACGGTTTAGGGTCCAGGTGAGGGTACGACAACGCTTTAGGGGGAGCGTACGTGTGAGGGCGCGGGTCAGTGTCAGCCTACGGGTTAGTATTAGGGGACGGGTGAGGGTCAGGCTTCGGGGAAGGGTTAGGGTTAGGGTTCGGGCTAGGGTTAGGGTTAGGGGACGGGGACGGTTTAGGGTCCAGGTGAGGGAACGACAACGCTTTAGGGGGAGCGTACGTGTGAGGGCGCGGGTCAGTGTCAGCGTACGGGTTAGGATTAGGGGACGGGTGAGGGTCAGGCTTCGGGGAAGGGTTAGGGTTAGGGTTCGGGCTAGGGTTAGGGTTAGGGGACGGGGACGGTTTAGGGTCCAGGTGAGGGTACGACAACGCTTTAGGGGGAGCGTACGTCTGAGGGCGCGGGTCAGTGTCAGCGTACGGGTTAGGATTAGGGGACGGGTGAGGGTCAGTCTTCGGGAAGGGTTAGGGTTAGGGTTCGGGCTAGGGTTAGGGTTAGGGGACGGGGACGGTTTAGCGTCCAGGTGAGGGTACGACAACGCTTTAGGGGGAGCGTACGTGTGAGGGCGCGGGTCAGTGTCAGCGTACGGGTTAGGATTAGGGGACGGGTGAGGGTCAGGCTTCGGGGAAGGGTTAGGGTTAGGGTTCGGGCTAGGGTTAGGGTTAGGGGACGGGGACGGTTTAGGGTCCAGGTGAGGGTACGACAACGCTTAAGGGGGAGCGTACGTGTGAGGGCGCGGGTCAGTGTCAGCGTACGGGTTAGGATTAGGGGACGGGTGAGGGTCAGGCTTCGGGGAAGTGTTAGGGTTAGTGTTCGGGCTAGGGTTAGGGTTAAGGGACGGGGACGGTTTAGGGTCCAGGTGAGGGTACGACAACGCTTTAGGGGGAGCGTACGTGTGAGGGCGCGGGTTAGTGTCAGCGTACGGGTTAGGATTAGGGGACGGGTGAGGGTCAGGCTTCGGGGAAGGGTTAGGGTTAGGGTTCGGGCTAGGGTTAGGGTTAGGGGACGGGGACGGTTTAGGGTCCAGGTGAGGGTACGACAACGCTTTAGGGGGAGCGTACGTGTGAGGGCGCGGGTCAGTGTCAGCGTACGGGTTAGGATTAGGGGACGGGTGAGTGTCAGGCTTCGGGGAAGGGTTAGGGTTAGGGTTCGGGCTAGGGTTAGGGTTAGGGGACGGGGACGGTTTAGGGTCCAGGTGAGGGTACGACAACGCTTTAGGGGGAGCGTACGTGTGAGGGCGCGGGTCAGTGTCAGCGTACGGGTTAGGATTAGGGGACGGGTGAGTGTCAGGCTTCGGGGAAGGGTTAGGGTTAGGGTTCGGGCTAGGGTTAGGGTTAGGGGACGGGGACGGTTTAGGGTCCAGGTGAGGGTACGACAATGCCTTAGGGGGAGCGTACGTGTGAGGGCGCGGGTCAGTGTCAGCGTACGGGTTAGGATTAGGGGACGGGTGAGGGTCAGGCTTCGGGGAAGGGTTAGGGTTAGGGTTCGGGCTACGGTTAGGGTTAGGGGACGGGGACGGTTTAGGGTCCAGGTGAGGTAACGACAACGCTTTAGGGGGAGCGTACGTGTGAGGGCGCGGGTCAGTGTCAGCGTACGGGTTAGGATTAGGGGACGGGTGAGGGTCAGGCTTCGGGGAAGGGTTAGGGTTAGGGTTCGGGCTAGGGTTAGGGTTAGGGGACGGGGACGGTTTAGGGTCCAGGTGAGGGAACGAAAACGCTTTAGGGGGAGCGTACGTGTGAGGGCGCGGGTCAGTGTCAGCGTACGGGTTAGGATTAGGGGATGGGTGAGGGTCAGGCTTCGGGGAAGGGTTAGGGTTAGGGTTCGGGCTAGGGTTAGGGTTAGGGGACGGGGACGGTTTAGAGTCCAGGTGAGGGTACGACTACGCTTTAGGGGGAGCGTACGTGTGAGGGCGCGGGTCAGTGTCAGCGTACGGGTTAGGATTAGGGGACGGGTGAGGGTCAGGCTTCGGGGAAGGGTTAGGGTTAGGGTTCGGGCTAGGGTTAGGGTTAGGGGACGGGGACGGTTTAGGGTCCAGGTGAGGGAACGACAACGCTTTAGGGGGAGCGTAGGTTTGAGGGCGCGGGTTAGTGTCAGCGTACGGGTTAGGATTAGGGGACGGGTGAGGGTCAGGCTTCGGGGAAGGGTTAGGGTTAGGGTTCGGGCTAGGGTTAGGGTTAGGGGACGGGGACGGTTTAGGGTCCAGGTGAGGGTACGACAACGCTTTAGGGGGAGCGTACGTGTGAGGGCGCGGGTCAGTGTCAGCGTACGGGTTAGGATTAGGGGACGGGTGAGGGTCAGGCTTCGGGGAAGGGTTAGGGTTAGGGTTCGGGCTAGGGTTAGGGTTAGGGGACGGGGACGGTTTAGGGTCCAGGTGAGGGTACGACAACGCTTTAGGGGGAGCGTACGTGTGAGGGCGCGGGTCAGTGTCAGCGTACGGGTTAGGATTAGGGGACGGGTGAGGGTCAGGCTTCGGGGAAGGGTTAGGGTTAGGGTTCGGGCTAGGGTTAGGGTTAGGGGACGGGGACGGTTTAGGGTCCAGGTGAGGGTACGACAACGCTTTAGGGGGAGCGTACGTGTGAGGGCGCGGGTCAGTGTCAGCGTACGGGTTAGGATTAGGGGACGGGTGAGGGTCAGGCTTCGGGGAAGGGTTAGGGTTAGGGTTTGGGCTAGGGTTAGGGTTAGGGGACGGGGACGGTTTAGGGTCCAGGTGAGGGAACGACAACGCTTTAGGGGGAGCGTACGTGTGAGGGCGCGGGTCAGTGTCAGCGTACGGGTTAGGATTAGGGGACGGGTGAGGGTCAGGCTTCGGGGAAGGGTTAGGGTTAGGGTTCGGGCTAGGGTTAGGGTTAGGGGACGGGGACGGTTTAGGGTCCAGGTGAGGGTACGACAACGCTTTAGGGGGAGCGTACGTCTGAGGGCGCGGGTCAGTGTCAGCGTACGGGTTAGGATTAGGGGACGGGTGAGGGTCAGTCTTCGGGAAGGGTTAGGGTTAGGGTTCGGGCTAGGGTTAGGGTTAGGGGACGGGGACGGTTTAGCGTCCAGGTTAGGGTACGACAACGCTTTAGGGGGAGCGTACGTGTGAGGGCGCGGGTCAGTGTCAGCGTACGGGTTAGGATTAGGGGACGGGTGAGGGTCAGGCTTCGGGGAAGGGTTAGGGTTAGGGTTCGGGCTAGGGTTAGGGTTAGGGGACGGGGACGGTTTAGGGTCCAGGTGAGGGTACGACAACGCTTAAGGGGGAGCGTACGTGTGAGGGCGCGGGTCAGTGTCAGCGTACGGGTTAGGATTAGGGGACGGGTGAGGGTCAGGCTTCGGGGAAGGGTTAGGGTTAGTGTTCGGGCTAGGGTTAGGGTTAGGGGACGGGGACGGTTTAGGGTCCAGGTGAGGGTACGACAACGCTTTAGGGGGAGCGTACGTGTGAGGGCGCGGGTCAGTGTCAGCGTACGGGTTAGGATTAGGGGACGGGTGAGGGTCAGGCTTCGGGGAAGGGTTAGGGTTAGGGTTCGGGCTAGGGTTAGGGTTAGGGGACGGGGACGGTTTAGGGTCCAGGTGAGGGTACGACAACGCTTTAGGGGGAGCGTACGTGTGAGGGCGCGGGTCAGTGTCAGCGTACGGGTTAGGATTAGGGGACGGGTGAGTGTCAGGCTTCGGGGAAGGGTTAGGGTTAGGGTTCGGGCTAGGGTTAGGGTTAGGGGACGGGGACGGTTTAGGGTCCAGGTGAGGGTACGACAACGCTTTAGGGGGAGCGTACGTGTGAGGGCGCGGGTCAGTGTCAGCGTACGGGTTAGGATTAGGGGACGGGTGAGGGTCAGGCTTCGGGGAAGGTTTAGGGTTAGGGTTCGGGCTACGGTTAGGGTTAGGGGACGGGGACGGTTTAGGGTCCAGGTGAGGGAACGACAACGCTTTAGGGGGAGCGTACGTGTGAGGGCGCGGGTCAGTGTCAGCGTACGGGTTAGGATAAGGGGACGGGTGAGGGTCAGGCTTCGGGGAAGGGTTAGGGTTAGGGTTCGGGCTAGGGTTAGGGTTAGGGGACGGGGACGGTTTAGGGTCCAGGTGAGGGAACGAAAACGCTTTAGGGGGAGCGTACGTGTGAGGGCGCGGGTCAGTGTCAGCGTACGGGTTAGGATTAGGGGATGGGTGAGGGTCAGGCTTCGGGGAAGGGTTAGGGTTAGGGTTCGGGCTAGGGTTAGGGTTAGGGGACGGGGACGGTTTAGAGTCCAGGTGAGGGTACGACAATTCTTTAGGGGGAGCGTACGTGTGAGGGCGCGGGTCAGTGTCAGCGTACGGGTTAGGATTAGGGGACGGGTGAGGGTCAGGCTTCGGGGAAGGGTTAGGGTTAGGGTTCGGGCTAGGGTTAGGGTTAGGGGACGGGGACGGTTTAGGGTCCAGGTGAGGGAACGACAACGCTTTAGGGGGAGCGTAGGTTTGAGGGGGCGGGTTAGTGTCAGCGTACGGGTTAGGATTAGGGGACGGGTGAGGGTCAGGCTTCGGGGAAGGGTTAGGGTTAGGGTTCGGGCTAGGGTTAGGGTTAGGGGACGGGGACGGTTTAGGGTCCAGGTGAGGGTACGACAACGCTTTAGGGGGAGCGTACGTGTGAGGGCGCGGGTCAGTGTCAGCGTACGGGTTAGGATTAGGGGACGGGTGAGGGTCAGGCTTCGGGGAAGGGTTAGGGTTAGGGTTCGGGCTAGGGTTAGGGTTAGGGGACGGGGACGGTTTAGGGTCCAGGTGAGGGTACGACAACGCTTTAGGGGGAGCGTACGTGTGAGGGCGCGGGTCAGTGTCAGCGTACGGGTTAGTATTAGGGGACGGGTGAGGGTCAGGCTTCGGGGAAGGGTTAGGGTTAGGGTTTGGGCTAGGGTTAGGGTTAGGGGACGGGGACGGTTTAGGGTCCAGGTGAGGGAACGACAACGCTTTAGGGGGAGCGTACGTGTGAGGGCGCGGGTCAGTGTCAGCGTACGGGTTAGGATTAGGGGACGGGTGAGGGTCAGGCTTCGGGGAAGGGTTAGGGTTAGGGTTCGGGCTAGGGTTAGGGTTAGGGGACGGGGACGGTTTAGGGTCCAGGTGAGGGTACGACAACGCTTTAGGGGGAGCGTACGTCTGAGGGCGCGGGTCAGTGTCAGCGTACGGGTTAGGATTAGGGGACGGGTGAGGGTCAGTCTTCGGGAAGGGTTAGGGTTAGGGTTCGGGCTAGGGTTAGGGTTAGGGGACGGGGACGGTTTAGCGTCCAGGTGAGGGTACGACAACGCTTTAGGGGGAGCGTAGGTGTGAGGGCGCGGGTCAGTGTCAGCGTACGGGTTAGGATTAGGGGACGGGTGAGTGTCAGGCTTCGGGGAAGGGTTAGGGTTAGGGTTCGGGCTAGGGTTAGGGTTAGGGGACGGGGACGGTTTAGGGTCCAGGTGAGGGTACGACAACGCTTAAGGGGGAGCGTACGTGTGAGGGCGCGGGTCAGTGTCAGCGTACGGGTTAGGATTAGGGGACGGGTGAGGGTCAGGCTTCGGGGAAGGGTTAGGGTTAGTGTTCGGGCTAGGGTTAGGGTTAGGGGACGGGGACGGTTTAGGGTCCAGGTGAGGGTACGACAACGCTTTAGGGGGAGCGTACGTGTGAGGGCGCGGGTCAGTGTCAGCGTACGGGTTAGGATTAGGGTACGGGTGAGGGTCAGGCTTCGGGGAAGGGTTAGGGTTAGGGTTCGGGCTAGGGTTAGGGTTAGGGGACGGGGACGGTTTAGGGTCCAGGTGAGGGTACGACAACGCTTTAGGGGGAGCGTACGTGTGAGGGCGCGGGTCAGTGTCAGCGTACGGGTTAGGATTAGGGGACGGGTGAGTGTCAGGCTTCGGGGAAGGGTTAGGGTTAGGGTTCGGGCTAGGGTTAGGGTTAGGGGACGGGGACGGTTTAGGGTCCAGGTGAGGGTACGACAACGCTTTAGGGGGAGCGTACGTGTGAGGGCGCGGGTCAGTGTCAGCGTACGGGTTAGGATTAGGGGACGGGTGAGGGTCAGGCTTCGGGGAAGGGTTAGGGTTAGGGTTCGGGCTACGGTTAGGGTTAGGGGACGGGGACGGTTTAGGGTCCAGGTGAGGGAACGACAACGCTTTAGGGGGAGCGTACGTGTGAGGGCGCGGGTCAGTGTCAGCGTACGGGTTAGGATAAGGGGACGGGTGAGGGTCAGGCTTCGGGGAAGGGTTAGGGTTAGGGTTCGGGCTAGGGTTAGGGTTAGGGGACGGGGACGGTTTAGGGTCCAGGTGAGGGAACGAAAACGCTTTAGGGGGAGCGTACGTGTGAGGGCGCGGGTCAGTGTCAGCGTACGGGTTAGGATTAGGGGATGGGTGAGGGTCAGGCTTCGGGGAAGGGTTAGGGTTAGGGTTCGGGCTAGGGTTAGGGTTAGGGGACGGGGACGGTTTAGAGTCCAGGTGAGGGTACGACAACGCTTTAGGGGGAGCGTACGTGTGAGGGCGCGGGTCAGTGTCAGCGTACGGGTTAGGATTAGGGGACGGGTGAGGGTCAGGCTTCGGGGAAGGGTTAGGGTTAGGGTTCGGGCTAGGGTTAGGGTTAGGGGACGGGGACGGTTTAGGGTCCAGGTGAGGGAACGACAACGCTTTAGGGGGAGCGTAAGTTTGAGGGCGCGGGTTAGTGTCAGCGTACGGGTTAGGATTAGGGGACGGGTGAGGGTCAGGCTTCGGGGAAGGGTTAGGGTTAGGGTTCGGGCTAGGGTTAGGGTTAGGGGACGGGGACGGTTTAGGGTCCAGGTGAGGGTACGACAACGCTTTAGGGGGAGCGTACGTGTGAGGGCGCGGGTCAGTGTCAGCGTACGGGTTAGGATTAGGGGACGGGTGAGGGTCAGGCTTCGGGGAAGGGTTAGGGTTAGGGTTCGGGCTAGGGTTAGGGTTAGGGGACGGGGACGGTTTAGGGTCCAGGTGAGGGTACGACAACGCTTTAGGGGGAGCGTACGTGTGAGGGCAGGGTCAGTGTCAGCGTACGGGTTAGGATTAGGGGACGGGTGAGGGTCAGGCTTCGGGGAAGGGTTAGGGTTAGGGTTTGGGCTAGGGTTAGGGTTAGGGGACAGGGACGGTTTAGGGTCCAGGTGAGGGAACGACAACGCTTTAGGGGGAGCGTACGTGAGAGGGCGCGGGTCAGTGTCAGTGTACGGGTTAGGATTAGGGGACGGGTGAGGGTCAGGCTTCGGGGAAGGGTTAGGGTTAGGGTTCGGGCTAGGGTTAGGGTTAGGGGACGGGGACGGTTTAGGGTCCAGGTGAGGGTACGACAACGCTTTAGGGGGAGCGTACGTCTGAGGGCGCGGGTCAGTGTCAGCGTACGGGTTAGGATTAGGGGACGGGTGAGGGTCAGTCTTCGGGAAGGGTTAGGGTTAGGGTTCGGGCTAGGGTTAGGGTTATGGGACGGGGACGGTTTAGCGTCCAGGTTAGGGTACGACAACGCTTTAGGGGGAGCGTACGTGTGAGGGCGCGGGTCAGTGTCAGCGTACGGGTTAGGATTAGGGGACGGGTGAGGGTCAGGCTTCGGGGAAGGGTTAGGGTTAGGGTTCGGGCTAGGGTTAGGGTTAGGGGACGGGGACGGTTTAGGGTCCAGGTGAGGGTACGACAACGCTTAAGGGGGAGCGTACGTGTGAGGGCGCGGGTCAGTGTCAGCGTACGGGTTAGGATTAGGGGACGGGTGAGGGTCAGGCTTCGGGGAAGGGTTAGGGTTAGTGTTCGGGCTAGGGTTAGGGTTAGGGGACGGGGACGGTTTAGGGTCCAGGTGAGGGTACGACAACGCTTTAGGGGGAGCGTACGTGTGAGGGCGCGGGTCAGTGTCAGCGTACGGGTTAGGATTAGGGGACGGGTGAGGGTCAGGCTTCGGGGAAGGGTTAGGGTTAGGGTTCGGGCTAGGGTTAGGGTTAGGGGACGGGGACGGTTTAGGGTCCAGGTGAGGGTACGACAACGCTTTAGGGGGAGCGTACGTGTGAGGGCGCGGGTCAGTGTCAGCGTACGGGTTAGGATTAGGGGACGGGTGAGTGTCAGGCTTCGGGGAAGGGTTAGGGTTAGGGTTCGGGCTAGGGTTAGGGTTAGGGGACGGGGACGGTTTAGCGTCCAGTTGAGGGTACGACAACGCTTTAGGGGGAGCGTACGTGTGAGGGCGCGGGTCAGTGTCAGCGTACGGGTTAGTATTAGGGGACGGGTGAGGGTCAGGCTTCGGGGAAGGGTTAGGGTTAGGGTTCGCGCTACGGTTAGGGTTAGGGGACGGGGACGGTTTAGGGTCCAGGTGAGGGAACGACAACGCTTTAGGGGGAGCGTACGTGTGAGGGCGCGGGTCAGTGTCAGCGTACGGGTTAGGATTAGGGGACGGGTGAGGGTCAGGCTTCGGGGAAGGGTTAGGGTTAGGGTTCGGGCTAGGGTTAGGGTTAGGGGACGGGGACGGTTTAGGGTCCAGGTGAGGGAACGAAAACGCTTTAGGGGGAGCGTACGTGTGAGGGCGCGGGTCAGTGTCAGCGTACGGGTTAGGATTAGGGGACGGGTGAGGGTCAGGCTTCGGGGAAGGGTTAGGGTTAGGGTTCGGGCTAGGGTTAGGGTTAGGGGACGGGGACGGTTTAGGGTCCAGGTGAGGGAACGACAACGCTTTAGGGGGAGCGTAGGTTTGAGGGCGCGGGTTAGTGTCAGCGTACGGGTTAGGATTAGGGGACGGGTGAGGGTCAGGCTTCGGGGAAGGGTTAGGGTTAGGGTTCGGGCTAGGGTTAGGGTTAGGGGACGGGGACGGTTTAGGGTCCAGGTGAGGGTACGACAACGCTTTAGGGGGAGCGTACGTGTGAGGGCGCGGGTCAGTGTCAGCGTACGGGTTAGGATTAGGGGACGGGTGAGGGTCAGGCTTCGGGGAAGGGTTAGGGTTAGGGGTCGGGCTAGGGTTAGGGTTAGGGGACGGGGACGGTTTAGGGTCCAGGTGAGGGTACGACAACGCTTTAGGGGGAGCGTACGTGTGAGGGCGCGGGTCAGTGTCAGCGTACGGGTTAGGATTAGGGGACGGGTGAGGGTCAGGCTTCGGGGAAGGGTTAGGGTTAGGGTTTGGGCTAGGGTTAGGGTTAGGGGACGGGGACGGTTTAGGGTCCAGGTGAGGGAACGACAACGCTTTAGGGGGAGCGTACGTGTGAGGGCGCGGGTCAGTGTCAGCGTACGGGTTAGGATTAGGGGACGGGTGAGGGTCAGGCTTCGGGGAAGGGTTAGGGTTAGGGTTCGGGCTAGGGTTAGGGTTAGGGGACGGGGACGGTTTAGGGTCCAGGTGAGGGTACGACAACGCTTTAGGGGGAGCGTACGTCTGAGGGCGCGGGTCAGTGTCAGCGTACGGGTTAGGATTAGGGGACGGGTGAGGGTCAGTCTTCGGGAAGGGTTAGGGTTAGGGTTCGGGCTAGGGTTAGGGTTAGGGGACGGGGACGGTTTAGCGTCCAGGTTAGGGTACGACAACGCTTTAGGGGGAGCGTACGTGTGAGGGCGCAGGTCAGTGTCAGCGTACGGGTTAGGATTAGGGGACGGGTGAGGGTCAGGCTTCGGGGAAGGGTTAGGGTTAGGGTTCGGTCTAGGGTTAGGGTTAGGGGACGGGGACGGTTTAGGGTCCAGGTGAGGGTACGACAACGCTTAAGGGGGAGCGTACGTGTGAGGGCGCGGGTCAGTGTCAGCGTACGGGTTAGGATTAGGGGACGGGTGAGGGTCAGGCTTCGGGGAAGGTTTAGGGTTAGTGTTCGGGCTAGGGTTAGGGTTAGGGGACGGGGACGGTTTAGGGTCCAGGTGAGGGTACGACAACGCTTTAGGGGGAGCGTACGTGTGAGGGCGCGGGTCAGTGTCAGCGTACGGGTTAGGATTAGGGGACGGGTGAGGGTCAGGCTTCGGGGAAGGGTTAGGGTTAGGGTTCGGGCTAGGGTTAGGGTTAGGGGACGGGGACGGTTTAGGGTCCAGGTGAGGGTACGACAACGCTTTAGGGGGAGCGTACGTGTGAGGGCGCGGGTCAGTGTCAGCGTACGGGTTAGGATTAGGGGACGGGTGAGGGTCAGGCTTCGGGGAAGGGTTAGGGTTAGGGTTCGGGCTAGGGTTAGGGTTCAGGGACGGGGACGGTTTAGGGTCCAGGTGAGGGTACGACAACGCTTTAGGGGGAGCGTACGTGTGAGGGCGCGGGTCAGTGTCAGCGTACGGGTTAGGATTAGGGGACGGGTGAGGGTCAGGCTTCGGGGAAGGGTTAGGGTTAGGGTTCGGGCTAGGGTTAGGGTTAGGGGACGGGGACGGTTTAGGGTCCAGGTGAGGGAACGAAAACGCTTTAGGGGGAGCGTACGTGTGAGGGCGCGGGTCAGTGTCAGCGTACGGGTTAGGATTAGGGGACGGGTGAGGGTCAGGCTTCGGGGAAGGGTTAGGGTTAGGGTTCGGGCTAGGGTTAGGGTTAGGGGACGGGGACGGTTTAGGGTCCAGGTGAGGGAACGACAACGCTTTAGGGGGAGCGTAGGTTTGAGGGCGCGGGTTAGTGTCAGCGTACGGGTTAGGATTAGGGGACGGGTGAGGGTCAGGCTTCGGGGAAGGGTTAGGGTTAGGGTTCGGGCTAGGGTTAGGGTTAGGGGACGGGGACGGTTTAGGGTCCAGGTGAGGGTACGACAACGCTTTAGGGGGAGCGTACGTGTGAGGGCGCGGGTCAGTGTCAGCGTACGGGTTAGGATTAGGGGACGGGTGAGGGTCAGGCTTCGGGGAAGGGTTAGGGTTAGGGGTCGGGCTAGGGTTAGGGTTAGGGGACGGGGACGGTTTAGGGTCCAGGTGAGGGTACGACAACGCTTTAGGGGGAGCGTACGTGTGAGGGCGCGGGTCAGTGTCAGCGTACGGGTTAGGATTAGGGGACGGGTGAGGGTCAGGCTTCGGGGAAGGGTTAGGGTTAGGGTTTGGGCTAGGGTTAGGGTTAGGGGACGGGGACGGTTTAGGGTCCAGGTGAGGGAACGACAACGCTTTAGGGGGAGCGTACGTGTGAGGGCGCGGGTCAGTGTCAGCGTACGGGTTAGGATTAGGGGACGGGTGAGGGTCAGGCTTCGGGGAAGGGTTAGGGTTAGGGTTCGGGCTAGGGTTAGGGTTAGGGGACGGGGACGGTTTAGGGTCCAGGTGAGGGTACGACAACGCTTTAGGGGGAGCGTACGTCTGAGGGCGCGGGTCAGTGTCAGCGTACGGGTTAGGATTAGGGGACGGGTGAGGGTCAGTCTTCGGGAAGGGTTAGGGTTAGGGTTCGGGCTAGGGTTAGGGTTAGGGGACGGGGACGGTTTAGCGTCCAGGTTAGGGTACGACAACGCTTTAGGGGGAGCGTACGTGTGAGGGCGCGGGTCAGTGTCAGCGTACGGGTTAGGATTAGGGGACGGGTGATGGTCAGGCTTCGGGGAAGGGTTAGGGTTAGTGTTCGGTCTAGGGTTAGGGTTAGGGGACGGGGACGGTTTAGGGTCCAGGTGAGGGTACGACAACGCTTAAGGGGGAGCGTACGTGTGAGGGCGCGGGTCAGTGTCAGCGTACGGGTTAGGATTAGGGGACGGGTGAGGGTCAGGCTTCGGGGAAGGTTTAGGGTTAGTGTTCGGGCTAGGGTTAGGGTTAGGGGACGGGGACGGTTTAGGGTCCAGGTGAGGGTACGACAACGCTTTAGGGGGAGCGTACGTGTGAGGGCGCGGGTCAGTGTCAGCGTACGGGTTAGGATTAGGGGACGGGTGAGGGTCAGGCTTCGGGGAAGGGTTAGGGTTAGGGTTCGGGCTAGGGTTAGGGTTAGGGGACGGGGACGGTTTAGGGTCCAGGTGAGGGTACGACAACGCTTTAGGGGGAGCGTACGTGTGAGGGCGCGGGTCAGTGTCAGCGTACGGGTTAGGATTAGGGGACGGGTGAGGGTCAGGCTTCGGGGAAGGGTTAGGGTTAGGGTTCGGGCTAGGGTTAGGGTTCAGGGACGGGGACGGTTTAGGGTCCAGGTGAGGGTACGACAACGCTTTAGGGGGAGCGTACGTGTGAGGGCGCGGGTCAGTGTCAGCGTACGGGTTAGGATTAGGGGACGGGTGAGGGTCAGGCTTCGGGGAAGGGTTAGGGTTAGGGTTCGGGCTAGGGTTAGGGTTAGGGGACGGGGACGGTTTCGGGTCCAGGTGAGGGCACGACAACGCTTTAGGGGGAGCGTACGTGTGAGGGCGCGTGTTAGTGTCAGCGTACGGCTTAGGATTAGGGGACGGGTGAGTGTCAGGCTTCGGGGAAGGGTTAGGGTTAGGGTTTGGGCTAGGGTTAGGGTTAGGGGACGGGGACGGTTTAGGGTCCAGGTGAGGGTACGACAACGCTTTAGGGGGAGCGTACGTGTGAGGGCGCGGGTCAGTGTCAGCGTACGGGTTAGGATTAGGGGACGGGTGAGGGTCAGGCTTCGGGGAAGGGTTAGGGTTAGGGTTCGGGCTAGGGTTAGGGTTAGGGGACGGGGACGGTTTAGGGTCCAGGTGAGGGAACGACAACGCTTTAGGGGGAGCGTACGTGTGAGGGCGCGGGTCAGTGTCAGCGTACGGGTTAGGATTAGGGGACAGGTGAGGGTCAGGCTTCGGGGAAGGGTTAGGGTTAGGGTTCGGGCTAGGGTTAGGGTTAGGGGACGGGGACGGTTTAGGGTCCAGGTGAGGGTACGACAACGCTTTAGGGGGAGCGTACGTGTGAGGGCGCGGGTCAGTGTCAGCGTACGGGTTAGGATTAGGGGACGGGTGAGGGTCAGGCTTCGGGGAAGGGTTAGGGTTAGGGTTCGGGCTAGGGTTAGGGTTAGGGGACGGGGACGGTTTAGGGTCCAGGTGAGGGTACGACAACGCTTTAGGGGGAGCGTACGTGTGAGGGCGTGGGTTAGTGTCAGCGTGCGGGTTAGGATTAGGGGACGGGTGAGGGTCAGGCTTCGGGGAAGGGTTAGGGATAGGGTTCGGGCTAGGGTTAGGGTTAGGGGACGGGGACGGTTTAGGGTCCAGGTGAGGGTACGACAACGCTTTAGGGGGAGCGTAGGTTTGAGGGCGCGGGTTAGTGTCAGCGTACGGGTTAGGATTAGGGGACGGGTGAGGGTCAGGCTTCGGGGAAGGGTTAGGGTTAGGGTTCTGGCTAGGGTTAGGGTTAGGGGACGGGGACGGTTTAGGGTCCAGTTGAGGGTACGACAACGCTTTAGGGGGAGCGTACGTGTGAGGGCGCGGGTTAGTGTCAGTGTACGGGTTAGGATTAGGGGACGGGTGAGGGTCAGGCTTCGGGGAAAGGTTAGGGTTAGGGTTCGGGCTAGGGTTAGGGTTAGGGGACGGGGACGGTTTAGGGTCCAGGTGAGGGTACGACAACGCTTTAGGGGGAGCGTACGTGTGAGGGCGTGGGTTAGTGTCAGCGTACGGGTTAGGATTAGGGGACGGGTGAGGGTCAGGCTTCGGGGAAGGGTTAGGGTTAGGGTTCGGGCTAGGGTTAGGGTTAGGGGACGAGGACGGTTTAGGGTCCAGGTGAGGGTACGACAACGCTTAAGGGGGAGCGTAGGTTTGAGGGCGCAGGTTAGTGTCAGCGTACGGGTTAGGATTAGGGGACGGGTGAGGGTCAGGCTTCGGGGAAGGGTTAGGGTTAGCGTTCGGGCTAGGGTTAGGGTTAGGGGACGGGGACGGTTTAGGGTCCAGGTGAGGGTACGACAACGCTTTAGGGGGAGCGTACGTGTGAGGGCGCGGGTCAGTGCCAGCGTACGGGTTAGGATTAGGGGACGGGTGAGGGTCAGGCTTCTGGGAAGGGTTAGGGTTAGGGTTCGGGCTAGGGTTAGGGTTAGGGGACGGGGACGGTTTAGGGTCCAGGTGAGGGTACGACAACGCTTTAGGGGGAGCGTACGTGTGAGGGCGCGGGTTAGTGTCATCGTACGGGTTAGGATTAGGGGACGGGTGAGGGTCAGGCTTCGGGGAAGGGTTAGGGTTAGGGTTCGGGCTAGGGTTAGGTTTAGGGGACGGGGACGGTTTAGGGTCCAGGTGAGGGTACGACAACGCTTTAGGGGGAGCGTACGTGTGAGGGCGTGGGTTACTGTCAGCGTACGGGTTAGGATTAGGGGACGGGTGAGGGTCAGGCTTCGGGGAAGGGTTAGGTTTAGGGTTCGGGCTAGGGTTAGGGTTAGGGGACGGGGACGGTTTTGGGTCCAGGTGAGGGTACGACAACGTTTTAGGGGGAGCGTACGTGTGAGGGCGCGTGTCAGTATCAGCGTACGGGTTAGGATTAGGGGACGGGTGAGGGTCAGGCTTCGGGGAAGGGTTAGGGTTAGGGTTCGGGCTAGGGTTAGGGTTAGGGGACGGGGACAGTTTAGGGTCCAGGTGAGGGTACGACAACGCTTTAGGGGGAGCGTACGTGTGAGGGCGCGGGTTAGTGTCAGCGTACGGGTTAGGATTAGGGGACTGGTGAGGGTCAGGCTTCCGGGAATGGTTAGTGTTAGGGTTCGGGCTAGGGTTAGGGTTAGGGGACGGGGACGGTTTAGGGTCCAGGTGAGGGTATGACAACGCTTTAGGGGGAGCGTACATGTGAGGGCGCGGGTCAGTGTCAGCCTACGGGTTAGGATTAGGGGACGGGTGAGGGTCAGGCTTCGGGGAAGGGTTAGGGTTAGGGTTCGGGCTAGGGTTAGGGTTAGGGGATGGGGACGGTTTAGGGTCCAGGTGAGGGTACGACAACGCTTTAGGGGGAGCGTACGTGTGAGGGCGCGGGTTAGTGTCAGCGTACGGGTTAGGATTAGGGGACGGGTGAGGGTCAGGCTTCGGGGAAGGGTTAGGGTTAGGGTTCGGCCTAGGGTTAGGGTTAGGGGACGGGGACGGATTAGGGTCCAGGTGAGGGTACGACAAAGCTTTAGGGGGAGCGTACGTGTGAGGGCGCGGGTCAGTGTCAGCGTACGGGTTTGGATTAGGGGACGGGTGAGGGTCAGGCTTCGGGGAAGGGTTAGAGTTAGGGTTCGGGCTAGGGTTAGGGTTAGGGGACGGGGACGGTTTAGGGTCCAGGTGAGGGTACGACAACGCTTTAGGGGGAGCGTACGTGTGAGGGCGCGGGTTAGTGGCAGCGTACGGGTTAGGATTAGGGGACGGGTGAGGGTCAGGCTTCGGGGAAGGGTTAGGGTTAGGGTTCGGGCTAGGGTTAGGGTTAGGGGACGGGGACGGTTTAGGGTCCAGGTGAGGGTACGACAACGCTTTAGGGGGAGCGTACGTGTGAGGGCGTGGGTTACTGTCAGCGTACGGGTTAGGATTAGGGGACGGGTGAGGGTCAGGCTTCGGGGAAGGGTTAGGGTTAGGGTTCGGGCTAGGGTTAGGGTTAGGGGACAGGGACGGTTTAGGGTCCAGGTGAGGGTACGACAACGCTTTAGGGGGAGCTTAGGTTTGAGGTGGCGGGTCAGTGTCAGCGTACAGGTTAGGATTAGGGTACGGGTGAGGGTCAGGCTTCGGGGAAGGGTTAGGGTTAGGGGTCGGGCTAGGGTTAGGGTTAGGGGACGGGGACGGTTTAGGGTCCAGGTGAGGGTACGACAACGCTTTAGGGGGAGCGTACGTGTGAGGGCGCGGGTCAGTGTCAGCGTACGGGTTAGGATTAGGGGACGGGTGAGGGTCAGGCTTCGGGGAAGGGTTAGGGTTAGGGTTTGGGCTAGGGTTAGGGTTAGGGGACGGGGACGGTTTAGGGTCCAGGTGAGGGAACGACAACGCTTTAGGGGGAGCGTACGTGTGAGGGCGCGGGTCAGTGTCAGCGTACGGGTTAGGATTAGGGGACGGGTGAGGGTCAGGCTTCGGGGAAGGGTTAGGGTTAGGGTTCGGGCTAGGGTTAGGGTTAGGGGACGGGGACGGTTTAGGGTCCAGGTGAGGGTACGACAACGCTTTAGGGGGAGCGTACGTGTGAGGGCGCGGGTCAGTGTCAGCGTACGGGTTAGGATTAGGGGACGGGTGAGGGTCAGTCTTCGGGAAGGGTTAGGGTTAGGGTTCGGGCTAGGGTTAGGGTTAGGGGACGGGGACGGTTTAGCGTCCAGGTTAGGGTACGACAACGCTTTAGGGGGAGCGTACGTGTGAGGGCGCGGGTCAGTGTCAGCGTACGGGTTAGGATTAGGGGACGGGTAAGGGTCAGGCTTCGGGGAAGGGTTAGGGTTAGGGTTCGGTCTAGGGTTAGGGTTAGGGGACGGGGACGGTTTAGGGTCCAGGTGAGGGTACGACAACGCTTAAGGGGGAGCGTACGTGTGAGGACGCGGGTCAGTGTCAGCGTACGGGTTAGGATTAGGGGACGGGTGAGGGTCAGGCTTCGGGGAAGGGTTAGGGTTAGTGTTCGGGCTAGGGTTAGGGTTAGGGGACGGGGACGGTTTAGGGTCCAGGTGAGGGTACGACAACGCTTTAGGGGGAGCGTACGTGTGAGGGCGCGGGTCAGTGTCAGCGTACGGGTTAGGATTAGGGGACGGGTGAGGGTCAGGCTTCGGGGAAGGGTTAGGGTTAGGGTTCGGGCTAGGGTTAGGGTTAGGGGACGGGGACGGTTTAGGGTCCAGGTGAGGGTACGACAACGCTTTAGGGGGAGCGTACGTGTGAGGGCGCGGGTCAGTGTCAGCGTACGGGTTAGGATTAGGGGACGGGTGAGGGTCAGGCTTCGGGGAAGGGTTAGGGTTAGGGTTCGGGCTAGGGTTAGGGTTCAGGGACGGGGACGGTTTAGGGTCCAGGTGAGGGTACGACAACGCTTTAGGGGGAGCGTACGTGTGAGGGCGCGGGTCAGTGTCAGCGTACGGGTTAGGATTAGGGGACGGGTGAGGGTCAGGCTTCGGGGAAGGGTTAGGGTTAGGGTTCGGGCTAGGGTTAGGGTTAGGGGACGGGGACGGTTTAGGGTCCAGGTGAGGGTACGACAACGCTTTAGGGGGAGCGTACGTGTGAGGGCGCGGGTCAGTGTCAGCGTACGGGTTAGGATTAGGGGACGGGTGAGGGTCAGGCTTTGGGGAAGGGTTAGGGTTAGGGTTCGGGCTAGGGTTAGGGTTAGAGGACGGGGACGGTTTAGGGTCCAGGTGAGGGTACGACAACGCTTTAGGGGGAGCGTACGTGTGAGGGCGCG
The DNA here is from genome assembly GCF_964374135.1 of Grampus griseus. Lineage (NCBI taxonomy): Eukaryota > Metazoa > Chordata > Mammalia > Artiodactyla > Delphinidae > Grampus > Grampus griseus. Next base: position 610,432 of record NW_028133331.1, on the reverse strand, counting down.
GGTCAGTGTCAGCGTACGGGTTAGGATTAGGGGACGGGTGAGGGTCAGGCTTCGGGGAAGGGTTAGGGTTAGGGTTCGGGCTAGGGTTAGGGTTAGGGGACGGGGACGGTTTCGGGTCCAGGTGAGGGCACGACAACGCTTTAGGGGGAGCGTACGTGTGAGGGCGCGTGTTAGTGTCAGCGTACGGCTTAGGATTAGGGGACGGGTGAGTGTCAGGCTTCGGGGAAGGGTTAGGGTTAGGGTTTGGGCTAGGGTTAGGGTTAGGGGACGGGGACGGTTTAGGGTCCAGGTGAGGGTACGACAACGCTTTAGGGGGAGCGTACGTGTGAGGGCGCGGGTCAGTGTCAGCGTACGGGTTAGGATTAGGGGACGGGTGAGGGTCAGGCTTCGGGGAAGGGTTAGGGTTAGGGTTCGGGCTAGGGTTAGGGTTAGGGGACGGGGACGGTTTAGGGTCCAGGTGAGGGAACGACAACGCTTTAGGGGGAGCGTACGTGTGAGGGCGCGGGTCAGTGTCAGCGTACGGGTTAGGATTAGGGGACGGGTGAGGGTCAGGCTTCGGGGAAGGGTTAGGGTTAGGGTTCGGGCTAGGGTTAGGGTTAGGGGACGGGGACGGTTTAGGGTCCAGGTGAGGGTACGACAACGCTTTAGGGGGAGCGTACGTGTGAGGGCGCGGGTCAGTGTCAGCGTACGGGTTAGGATTAGGGGACGGGTGAGGGTCAGGCTTCGGGGAAGGGTTAGGTTTAGGGTTCGGGCTAGGGTTAGGGTTAGGGGACGGGGACGGTTTAGGGTCCAGGTGAGGGTACGACAACGCTTTAGGGGGAGCGTACGTGTGAGGGCGTGGGTTAGTGTCAGCGTGCGGGTTAGGATTAGGGGACGGGTGAGGGTCACGCTTCGGGGAAGGGTTAGGGTTAGGGTTCGGGCTAGGGTTAGGGTTAGGGGACGGGGACGGTTTAGGGTCCAGGTGAGGGTACGACAACGCTTTAGCGGGAGCGTATGTTTGAGGGCGCGGGTTAGTGTCAGCGTACGGGTTAGGATTAGGGGACGGGTGAGGGTCAGGCTTTGGGGAAGGGTTAGGGATAGGGTTCGGGCTAGGGTTAGGGTTAGGGGACGGGGACGGTTTAGGGTCCAGGTGAGGGTACGACAACGCTTTAGGGGGAGCGTAGGTTTGAGGGCGCGGGTTAGTGTCAGCGTACGGGTTAGGATTAGGGGACGGGTGAGGGTCAGGCTTCGGGGAAGGGTTAGGGTTAGGGTTCGGGCTAGGGTTAGGGTTAGGGGACGGGGACGGTTTAGGGTCCAGGTGAGGGTACGACAACGCTTTAGGGGGAGCGTACGTGTGAGGGCGCGGGTTAGTGTCAGTGTACGGGTTAGGATTAGGGGACGGGTGAGGGTCAGGCTTCGGGGAAAGGTTAGGGTTAGGGTTCGGGCTAGGGTTAGGGTTAGGGGACGGGGACGGTTTAGGGTCCAGGTGAGGGTACGACAACGCTTTAGGGGGAGCGTACGTGTGAGGGCGTGGGTTAGTGTCAGCGTACGGGTTAGGATTAGGGGACGGGTGAGGGTCAGGCTTCGGGGAAGGGTTAGGGTTAGGGTTCGGGCTAGGGTTAGGGTTAGGGGACGAGGACGGTTTAGGGTCCAGGTGAGGGTACGACAACGCTTAAGGGGGAGCGTAGGTTTGAGGGCGCAGGTTAGTGTCAGCGTACGGGTTAGGATTAGGGGACGGGTGAGGGTCAGGCTTCGGGGAAGTGTTAGGGTTAGCGTTCGGGCTAGGGTTAGGGTTAGGGGACGGGGACGGTTTAGGGTCCAGGTGAGGGTACGACAACGCTTTAGGGGGAGCGTACGTGTGAGGGCGCGGGTCAGTGCCAGCGTACGGGTTAGGATTAGGGGACGGGTGAGGGTCAGGCTTCTGGGAAGGGTTAGGGTTAGGGTTCGGGCTAGGGTTAGGGTTAGGGGACGGGGACGGTTTAGGGTCCAGGTGAGGGTACGAGAACACTTTAGGGGGAGCGTACGTGTGAGGGCGCGGGTTAGTGTCATCGTACGGGTTAGGATTAGGGGACGGGTGAGGGTCAGGCTTCGGGGAAGGGTTAGGGTTAGGGTTCGGGCTAGGGTTAGGTTTAGGGGACGGGGACGGTTTAGGGTCCAGGTGAGGGTACGACAACGCTTTAGGGGGAGCGTACGTGTGAGGGCGTGGGTTACTGTCAGCGTACGGGTTAGGATTAGGGGACGGGTGAGGGTCAGGCTTCGGGGAAGGGTTAGGTTTAGGGTTCGGGCTAGGGTTAGGGTTAGGGGACGGGGACGGTTTTGGGTCCAGGTGAGGGTACGACAACGTTTTAGGGGGAGCGTACGTGTGAGGGCGCGTGTCAGTGTCAGCGTACGGGTTAGGATTAGGGGACGGGTGAGGGTCAGGCTTCGGGGAAGGGTTAGGGTTAGGGTTCGGGCTAGGGTTAGGGTTAGGGGACGGGGACAGTTTAGGGTCCAGGTGAGGGTACGACAACGCTTTAGGGGGAGCGTACGTGTGAGGGCGCGGGTTAGTGTCAGCGTACGGGTTAGGATTAGGGGACTGGTGAGGGTCAGGCTTCCGGGAATGGTTAGTGTTAGGGTTCGGGCTAGGGTTAGGGTTAGGGGACGGGGACGGTTTAGGGTCCAGGTGAGGGTATGACAACGCTTTAGGGGGAGCGTACATGTGAGGGCGCGGGTCAGTGTCAGCGTACGGGTTAGGATTAGGGGACGGGTGAGGGTCAGGCTTCGGGGAAGGGTTAGGGTTAGGGTTCGGGCTAGGGTTAGGGTTAGGGGATGGGGACGGTTTAGGGTCCAGGTGAGGGTACGACAACGCTTTAGGGGGAGCGTACGTGTGAGGGCGCGGGTTAGTGTCAGCGTACGGGTTAGGATTAGGGGACGGGTGAGGGTCAGGCTTCGGGGACGGGTTAGGGTTAGGGTTCGGCCTAGGGTTAGGGTTAGGGGACGGGGACGGATTAGGGTCCAGGTGAGGGTACGACAAAGCTTTAGGGGGAGCGTACGTGTGAGGGCGCGGGTCAGTGTCAGCGTACGGGTTTGGATTAGGGGACGGGTGAGGGTCAGGCTTCGGGGAAGGGTTAGAGTTAGGGTTCGGGCTAGGGTTAGGGTTAGGGGACGGGGACGGTTTAGGGTCCAGGTGAGGGTACGACAACGCTTTAGGGGGAGCGTACGTGTGAGGGCGCGGGTTAGTGGCAGCGTACGGGTTAGGATTAGGGGACGGGTGAGGGTCAGGCTTCGGGGAAGGGTTAGGGTTAGGGTTCGGGCTAGGCTTAGGGTTAGGGGACGGGGACGGTTTAGGGTCCAGGTGAGGGTACGACAACGCTTTAGGGGGAGCGTACGTGTGAGGGCGTGGGTTACTGTCAGCGTACGAGTTAGGATTAGGGGACGGGTGAGGGTCAGGCTTCGGGGAAGGGTTAGGGTTACGGTTCGGGCTAGGGTTAGGGTTAGGGGACAGGGACGGTTTAGGGTCCAGGTGAGGGTATGACAACGCTTTAGGGGGAGCTTAGGTTTGAGGTGGCGGGTCAGTGTCAGCGTACAGGTTAGGATTAGGGTACGGGTGAGGGTCAGGCTTCGGGGAAGGGTTAGGGTTAGGGTTCGGGCTGGGGTTAGGGTTAGGGGATGGGGACGGTTTAGGGTCCAGGTGAGGGTACGACAACGCTTTAGGGGGAGCGTACGTGTGAGGGCGCGGGTCAGTGTCAGCGTACGGGTTAGGATTAGGGGACGGGTGAGGGTCAGGCTTCGGGGAAGGGTTAGGGTTAGGGTTGGGGCTAGGGTTAGGGTTAGGGGACGGGGACGGTTTAGGGTCCAGGTGAGGGTACGACAACGCTTTAGGGGGAGTGTACGTGTGAGGGCGCGGGTCAGTGTCAGCGTACGGGTTACGATTAGGGGACGGGTGAGGGTCAGGCTTCGGGGAAGGGTTAGGGTTAGGGTTCGGGCTAGGGTTAGGGTTAGGGGACGGGGACGGTTTAGGGTCCAGGTGAGGGTACGACAACGCTTTAGGGGGAGCGTACGTGTGAGGGCGCGGGTCAGTGTCAGCGTACGGGTTAGGATTAGGGGACGGGTGAGGGTCAGGCTTCGGGGAAGGGTTAGGGTTAGGGTTCGGGCTAGGGTTAGGGTTAGGGGACGGGGACGGTTTAGGGTCCAGGTGAGGGTACGACAACGCTTTAGGGGGAGCGTACGTGTGAGGGCGCGGGTCAGTGTCAGCGTACGGGTTAGGATTAGGGGACGGGTGAGGGTCAGGTTTCGGGGAAGGGTTAGGGTTAGGGTTCGGGCTAGGGTTATGGTTAGGGGACGGGGACGGTTTAGGGTCCAGGTGAGGGTACGACAACGCTTTAGGGGGAGCGTACGTGTGAGGGTGCGGGTTAGTGTCAGCGTACGGGTTAGGATTAGGGGACGGGTGAGGGTCAGGCTTCGGGGAAGGGTTAGGGTTAGGGTTCGGGCTAGGGTTAGGGTTAGGGGACGGGGACGGTTTAGGGTCCAGGTGAGGGTACGACAACGCTTTAGGGGGAGCGTACGTGTGAGGGCGCGGGTCAGTTTCAGCGTACGGGTTAGGATTAGGGGACGGGTGAGGGTCAGGCTTCGGGGAAGGTTTAGGGTTAGGGTTCGGGCTAGGGTTAGGGTTCAGGGCCGGGGACGGTTTAGGGTCCAGGTGAGGGTACGACAACGCTTTAGGGGGAGCGTACGTGTGAGGGCGCTGGTCAGTGTCAGCGTACGGGTTAGGATTAGGGGACGGGTGAGGGTCAGGCTTCGGGGAAGGGTTAGGGTTAGGGTTCGGGCTAGGGTTAGGGTTAGGGGACGGGGACGGTTTAGGGTCCAGGTGAGGGTACGACAACGCTTTAGGGGTAGCGTACGTGTGAGGGCGTGGGTCAGTGTCAGCGTACGGGTTAGGATTAGGGGACGGGTGAGGGTCAGGCTTCGGGGAAGGGTTAGGGTTAGGGTTCGGGCTAGGGTTAGGGTTAGGGGACGAGGACGGTTTAGGGTCCAGGTGAGGGTACGACAACGCTTAAGGGGGAGCGTAGGTTTGAGGGCGCAGGTTAGTGTCAGCGTACGGGTTAGGATTAGGGGACGGGTGAGGGTCAGGCTTCGGGGAAGGGTTAGGATTAGGGTTCGGGCTAGGGTTAGGGTTAGGGGACGGGGACGGTTTAGGGTCCAGGTGAGGGTACGACAACGCTTTAGGGGGAGCGTACGTGTGAGGGCGCGGGTCAGTGTCAGCGTACGGGTTAGGATTAGGGGACGGGTGAGGGTCAGGCTTCGGGGAAGGGTTAGGGTTAGGGTTCGGGCTAGGGTTAGGGTTAGGGGACGGGGACGGATTAGGGTCCAGGTGAGGGTACGACAACGCTTTAGGGGGAGCGTACGTGTGAGGGCGCGGGTCAGTGTCAGCGTATGGGTTAGGATTAGGGGACGGGTGAGGGTCAGGCTTCGGGGAAGGGTTAGAGTTAGGGTTCGGGCTAGGGTTAGGGTTAGGGGACGGGGACGGTTTAGGGTCCAGGTGAGGGTACGACAACGCTTTAGGGGGAGCGTACGTGTGAGGGCGCGGGTTAGTGTCAGCGTACGGGTTAGGATTAGGGGACGGGTGACGGTCAGGCTTCGGGGAAGGGTTAGGGTTAGGGTTCGGGCTAGGGTTAGGTTTAGGGGACGGGGACGGTTTAGGGTCCATGTGAGGGTACGACAACGCTTTAGGGGGAGCGTACGTGTGAGGGCGTGGGTTACTGTCAGCGTACGGGTTAGGATTAGGGGACGGGTGAGGGTCAGGCTTCGGGGAAGGGTTAGGTTTAGGGTTCGGGCTAGGGTTAGGGTTAGGGGACGGGGACGGTTTTGGGTCCAGGTGAGGGTACGACAACGCTTTAGGGGGAGCGTACGTGTGAGGGCGCGTGTCAGTGTCAGCGTACGGGTTAGGATTAGGGGACGGGTGAGCGTCAGGCTTCGGGGAAGGGTTAGGGTTAGGGTTCGGGCTAGGGTTAGGGTTAGGGGACGGGGACGGTTTAGGGTCCAGGTGAGGGTACGACAACGCTTTAGGGGGAGCGTACGTGTGAGGGCGCGGGTTAGTGTCAGCGTACGGGTTAGGATTAGGGGACTGGTGAGGGTCAGGCTTCCGGGAATGGTTAGGGTTAGGGTTCGGGCTAGGGTTAGGGTTAGGGGACGGGGACGGTTTAGGGTCCAGGTGAGGGTACGACAACGCTTTAGGGGGAGCGTACATGTGAGGGCGCGGGTCAGTGTCAGCGTACGGGTTAGGATTAGGGGACGGGTGAGGGTCAGGCTTCGGGGAAGGGTTAGGGTTAGGGTTCGGGCTAGGGTTAGGGTTAGGGGATGGGGACGGTTTAGGGTCCAGGTGAGGGTACGACAACGCTTTAGGGGGAGCGTACGTGTGAGGGCGCGGGTTAGTGTCAGCATACGGGTTAGGATTAGGGGACGGGTGAGGGTCAGGCTTCGGGGAAGGGTTAGGGTTAGGGTTCGGCCTAGGGTTAGGGTTAGGGGATGGGGACGGATTAGGGTCCAGGTGAGGGTACGACAACGCTTTAGGGGGAGCTTAGGTTTGAGGTGGCGGGTCAGTGTCAGCGTACAGGTTAGGATTAGGGTACGGGTGAGGGTCAGGCTTCGGGGAAGGGTTAGGGTTAGGGTTCGGGCTGGGGTTAGGGTTAGGGGACGGGGACGGTTTAGGGTCCAGGTGAGGGTACGACAACACTTTAGGGGGAGCGTACGTGTGAGGGCGCGGGTCAGTGTCAGCGTACGGGTTAGGATTAGGGGACGGGTGAGGGTCAGGCTTCGGGGAAGGGTTAGGGTTAGGGTTCGGGCTAGGGTTATGGTTAGGGGACGGGGACGGTTTAGGGTCCAGGTGAGGGTACGACAACGCTTTAGGGGGAGCGTACGTGTGAGGGCGCGGGTCAGTGTCAGCGTACGGGTTAGGATTAGGGGACGGGTGAGGGTCAGGGTTCGGGGAAGGGTTAGGGTTAGGGTTCGGGCTAGGGTTATGGTTAGGGGACGGGGACGGTTTAGGGTCCAGGTGAGGGTACGACAACGCTTTAGGGGGAGCGTACGTGTGAGGGTGCGGGTTAGTGTCAGCGTACGGGTTAGGATTAGGGGACGGGTGAGGGTCAGGCTTCGGGGAAGGGTTAGGGTTAGGGTTCGGGCTAGGGTTAGGGTTAGGGGACGGGGACGGTTTAGGGTCCAGGTGAGGGTACGACAACGCTTTAGGGGGAGCGTACGTGTGAGGGCGCGGGTCAGTTTCAGCGTACGGGTTAGGATTAGGGGACGGGTGAGGGTCAGGCTTCGGGGAAGGTTTAGGGTTAGGGTTCGGGCTAGGGTTAGGGTTCAGGGACGGGGACGGTTTAGGGTCCAGGTGAGGGTACGACAACGCTTTAGGGGGAGCGTACGTGTGAGGGCGCGGGTCAGTGTCAGCGTACGGGTTAGGATTAGGGGACGGGTGAGGGTTAGGCTTCGGGGAAGGGTTAGGGTTAGGGTTCGGGCTAGGGTTAGGGTTAGGGGACGGGGACGGTTTAGGGTCCAGGTGAGGGTACGACAACGCTTTAGGGGGAGCGTACGTGTGAGGGCGTGGGTCAGTGTCAGCGTACGGGTTAGGATTAGGGGACGGGTGAGGGTCAGGCTTCGGGGAAGGGTTAGGGTTAGGGTTCGGGCTAGGGTTAGGGTTAGGGGACGGGGACGGTTTAGGGTCCAGGTGAGGGTACGACAACGCTTTAGGGGGAGCGTACGTGTGAGGGCGTGGGTCAGTGTCAGCGTACGGGTTAGGATTAGGGGACGGGTGAGGGTCAGGCTTCGGGGAAGGGTTAGGGTTAGGGTTCGGGCTAGGGTTAGGGTTAGGGGACGGGGACGGTTTCGGGTCCAGGTGAGGGCACGACAACGCTTTAGGGGGAGCGTACGTGTGAGGGCGCGGGTTAGTGTCAGCGTACGGGTTAGGATTAGGGGACGGGTGAGTGTCAGGCTTCGGGGAAGGGTTAGGGTTAGGGTTTGGGCTAGGGTTAGGGTTAGGGGACGGGGACGGTTTAGGGTCCAGGTGAGGGTACGACAACGCTTTAGGGGGAGCGTACGTGTGAGGGCGCGGGTCAGTGTCAGCGTACGGGTTAGGATTAGGGGACGGGTGAGGGTCAGGCTTCGGGGAAGGGTTAGGGTTAGGGTTCGGGCTAGGGTTAGGGTTAATGGACGGGGACGGTTTAGGGTCCAGGTGAGGGAACGACAACGCTTTAGGGGGAGCGTACGTGTGAGGGCGCGGGTCAGTGTCAGCGTACGGGTTAGGATTAGGGGACGGGTGAGGGTCAGGCTTTGGGGAAGGGTTAGGGATAGGGTTCGGGCTAGGGTTAGGGTTAGGGGACGGGGACGGTTTAGGGTCCAGTTGAGGGTACGACAACGCTTTAGGGGGAGCGTAGGGTTGAGGGCGCGGGTTAGTGTCAGCGTACGGGTTAGGATTAGGGGACCGGTGAGGGTCAGGCTTCGGGGAAGGGTTAGGGTTAGGGTTCGGGCTAGGGTTAGGGTTAGGGGACGGGGACGGTTTAGGGTCCAGGTGAAGGTACGACAACGCTTTAGGGGGAGCGTACGTGTGAGGGCGCGGGTCAGTGTCAGCGTACGGGTTAGGATTAGGGGACGGGTGAGGGTCAGGCTTCGGGGAAGGGTTAGGGTTAGGGTTCGGGCTAGGGTTAGGGTTAGGGGACGGGGACGGTTTAGGGTCCAGGTGAGGGTACGACAACGCTTTAGGGGGAGCGTACGTGTGAGGGCACGGGTCAGTGTCAGCGTATGGGTTAGGATTAGGGGACGGGTGAGGGTCAGGCTTCGGGGAAGGGTTAGAGTTAGGGTTCGGGCTAGGGTTAGGGTTAGGGGACGGGGACGGTTTAGGGTCCAGGTGAGGGTACGACAACGCTTTAGGGGGAGCGTACGTGTGAGGGCGCGGGTTAGTGTCAGCGTACGGGTTAGGATTAGGGGACGGGTGAGGGTCAGGCTTCGGGGAAGGGTTAGGGTTAGGGTTCGGGCTAGGGTTAGGTTTAGGGGACGGGGACGGTTTAGGGTCCAGGTGAGGGTACGACAACGCTTTAGGGGGAGCGTCCGTGTGAGGGCGTGGGTTACTGTCAGCCTACGGGTTAGGATTAGGGGACGGGTGAGGGTCAGGCTTCGGGGAAGGGTTAGGTTTAGGGTTCGGGCTAGGGTTAGGGTTAGGGGACGGGGACGGTTTTGGGTCCAGGTGAGGGTACGACAACGCTTTAGGGGGAGCGTACGTGTGAGGGCGCGTGTCAGTGTCAGCGTACGGGTTAGGATTAGGGGACGGGTGAGGGTCAGGCTTCGGGGAAGGGTTAGGGTTAGGGTTCGGGCTAGGGTTAGGGTTAGGGGACGGGGACGGTTTAGGGTCCAGGTGAGGGTACGACAACGCTTTAGGGGGAGCGTACGTGTGAGGGCGCGGGTTAGTGTCAGCGTACGGGTTAGGATTAGGGTACTGGTGAGGGTCAGGCTTCCGGGAATGGTTAGGGTTAGGGTTCGGGCTAGGGTTAGGGTTAGGGGACGGGGACGGTTTAGGGTCCAGGTGAGGGTACGACAACGCTTTAGGGGGAGCGTACATGTGAGGGCGCGGGTCAGTGTCAGCGTACGGGTTAGGATTAGGGGACGGGTGAGGGTCAGGCTTCGGGGAAGGGTTAGGGTTAGGGTTCGGGCTAGGGTTAGGGTTAGGGGATGGGGACGGTTTAGGGTCCAGGTGAGGGTACGACAACGCTTTAGGGGGAGCGTACGTGTGAGGGCGCGGGTTAGTGTCAGCGTACGGGTTAGGATTAGGGGACGGGTGAGGGTCAGGCTTCGGGGAAGGGTTAGGATTAGGGTTCGGCCTAGGGTTAGGGTTAGGGGACGGGGACGGATTAGGGTCCAGGTGAGGGTACGACAACGCTTTAGGGGGAGCGTCCGTGTGAGGGCGCGGGTCAGTGTCAGCGTACGGGTTTGGATTAGGGGACGGGTGAGGGTCAGGCTTCGGGGAAGGGTTAGAGTTAGGGTTCGGGCTAGGGTTAGGGTTAGGGGACGGGGACGGTTTAGGGTCCAGGTGAGGGTACGACAACGCTTTAGGGGGAGCGTACGTGTGAGGGCGCGGGTTAGTGGCAGCGTACGGGTTAGGATTAGGGGACGGGTGAGGGTCAGGCTTCGGGGAAGGGTTAGGGTTAGGGTTCGGGCTAGGGTTACGGTTAGGGGACGGGGACGGTTTAGGGTCCAGGTGAGGGTACGACAACGCTTTAGGGGGAGCGTACGTGTGAGGGCGTGGGTTACTGTCAGCGTACGGGTTAGGATTAGGGGACGGGTGAGGGTCAGGCTTCGGGGAAGTGTTAGGGTTAGGGTTCGGGCTAGGGTTAGGGTTAGGGGACAGGGACGGTTTATGGTCCAGGTGAGGGTACGACAACGCTTTAGGGGGAGCTTAGGTTTGAGGTGGCGGGTCAGTGTCAGCGTA